>NC_085138.1:274984546-275284546 GCF_035046485.1 Aedes albopictus
GCCGAAGACACCAACTTTCTAAGTTATCAGGATTCTGAGCTATGAGATTTTTAAAATTTGCATGTTCACTAGCGCCGCCTAGTGGCAGAATTGCGAAACAAGTGATTATTTTTATGTAAGTTCATGTCATACTGATCAACTTTGCCGAAGACACCAACTTCCTAAGTTATCGGGATTCTGAGATATGAGGTTTTGAAATTTTACTTGCTCACTAGCGCCGCCCAGTGGAGGAATTTCGAACTTCGCAACTCATCGTCAGTAAGTTATTGGCGTACCCAACAACTTTCCCGAAGACACTATCCTTCCAAATTATCAGGGTCTTGAGCTGTCGCATATCGTAACGTTTGCTTGACAACCTGATATGGTTCCCGTAGTGCAATTTAGCATCAAATTGTTGATGGTCCCTCTAGCGGCCAAATTGCCAACTAATCATATGAACCAAAGTTCTAAATGGTAGATCTTATCAAGCCCTAAAACTTTGCCGAAGAAAGTATTGCGTTAACTCTTAACACACCCGAGATAATAGGCCACACCCCCAAAATGCCGAAATCCCATATGCTCTTAGTCTCCTATAACGCTCACCCCTGTCTAGTAGGAGTTCGTTTAATAGGAGTCCGTTTAATAGGAATTCGTTTAGTAAGAGACTCGACTGTATGTTATAGGGGGATTAGGGGCATAATGGACACCCTAAGCAAATGAGTACGTTAGGCCTGTATAACAGAGTAAAACTTAACATATTATCAGTTGACTGACAACTTTAACTTGTTTCCTACGTCTTCTAGCCATTTACAGCAGGTAGAATGTCTTTATTGTGAAGAAATAATGAATTGTAAACCGTGTGTTTTTCAGGGCTGGCAGGGAAGGTACGGGGCGAAATGGACACCCATCGGGGCATAATGGACACCCCTGCATATTTTATGCTATTTGTTTGGTTTCATCGACCAGTTAAATAATTTGCCTACGGAGATCAATGTCACAGATATAATACTCCATCTTAGACGAGTTTACATAACATCAAAGTTAATTAAATAAACTTTAGGCTAAAATGTTCGGATTGATTTTTTCCAAACTCTCTAAAACGCCTAACAGTATGCAATACACGTACATCCATTCGCAATTGCCAGTGTTCATTTCGCCCCGAATCGACTACAACATTAAAATTGATATTTTAGGTTAATTCTGATCAAAAATAAAATACTTCATCCATTGCTAAATCTTCGTATACATGTAGATGAGTAAGCAATTCACTTGTTTTTATATTGGACACACCCCAACACTCGTAATATCTTATTTGATGCTGCTTCGAAATTATAAGAATATCACCATAAGAAAAACATATTTCAATTTCAATGATATTTTGGTTATTTTGGAGCAAACTATATGGTACTTTTGAAAAATAGAACCATGACTTGTTCCTTTACACTTGTGCATTGAAAGTTTTACATAAAAGTCAACGGTTTCGGCAAAAACAGGGGTGTCCATTTCGCCCCGGGTGTCCATTATGCCCCTAATCCCCCTATATATATGTTAAACTTTTGCGATTCGACCAGTTCTACAAGAAAGTCACGGAAAACTCGATTTTTTTTCGAAGATTCAAAGTAAATGTCACGGAGTCCCCTCGAAAAATGTCAATTGATATTCATTGTGAATATCAATTGGCATTTTTCAAAGGAAGTCCGTGACATTTACCTTAAATATTCGGAAAAGAGCAGTTTTCTTCGACAAATATTGGTCGAACAACAACTGTGTAAATCCATTTGATATACTTGGGGTTTAGACCCCAAGTTGTACCAAAGGTACGCCGGAGTTGCCCGAAGGCCATACACGCTTTCTTGATTCTAATCTCAATGTATCCAGGAAAGCATGGAATCAATAATAACTCCAACGTACTTTACCTATTGAGTCACATTGATTGCAGAATCAAAGAGACGCAAAGGTCGAACGCCATTACGGCTTTGCCTTTCCGTAAAAAGAACAATGGATGTTTTACTCAGATTTCCCGATAGGCCATGCGACACCAACCCTCAACTTCCTGAAAAGCGCTTTGCATCAGGTTTACAGGGGTGCTGATGCTCATACCCATAAACAAAGTGAGGTAGTCGTCGGCAAAACCATGAGTTGGAAAACCGCTATTATTGAGTTGCTACGAGATTCCACAAAAGCGGTGACTAGACTCCCCTTTGGGGGCAAACACTCAATTTCCTAATCGCCGCTTGACGCAATGTCGCGAAGAGATATCGGTTTTTGATCATTTGATGTGTCTAATTGGAAATCATTGGAGATATACCATGACTCCGTGCGGTCTTCAATATGGCATCGAAAGGCACGTTGTCCAAAGCACCCTCGGTATCTAAGAAAACACTCAAACAAGATTGCTTTTGAGCGAATGCCATTTCGATATCGTGAACAACCTTGTGTAAAAGAGTCACAGTGGACTTACCCATAGGCGCCAACTTAGGGGGGGGGGCAAGCATAGGTTTGCCCCCCCAATATTTGACGATTTTTTAATTTTCCCATACAAAAAACTAGAAAAAACAGGCTTTGCCCCCCCAATAATTTGACCAAGTTGGCGCGTCTGGACTTACCAGATTGATAGGCATTTTAGTTCACATGAAGAGTCACGTTGGCCAGATGAACATCACGGATGAAAATGATGAGTGCTGTAAAAATCGAGTTTTGCAACGAGTTGCATACAACATTTTTTGCAATGACAAAAAAAAATGGTAAAATATAATTTATTTAAGCAGTACCATCGTGCTTCCCCATGGCTGAATGCAAGCACCCACGTGTTCCATCCTTTGAAATTGGAATCAAGCAAGCCGTGCTATAACCGTCACAATCGTCACAATATTTCAAGCTCTCACGGTGGAAACCTCTGGTTTCCAATCAAACAATCGCATTATGATTCATAATGCAACCGAAATGAGTTACATTATGAACCATAATGCAACTCTTTGAATTAGTGAACAAAAGTAGGACGTTGCGATACCAAAAGGGCAAGTACAAAAGATATTAACCCGTAGGCTACGGGGCTTACAACAAAATTTCAAACCGCTGCCAAAGACGCAAACATCAATATTTTTCAATGAAATTTTGAGGTTCACTTCACTATTAGTTGTAGTTTCGGTTATGCTGGGGGCCACAATAATTGCAGCCACGAGGACAGTTTTATTCCGGTGGACGTCTGGGTCAGAAGGGGTAAAAATTGCATAACCTTCCTCTTAGCAAGGCCCCATTAGTTGGAATGCAAATGAATTCATCTGAAAAGTTCTTAGTTCTATGTATTATTGTATATTACGTCAGGCCTGGGGGTTAAGAAGTATATAGGTGGTGTAGAACTTTTTCCAGGCCTCCAAAATATTTTCGATTTTGAGTCTAATTTCTATGCGCTTGTAAAAGATTTTGAGGCACGCAAGAAATAGATTTTTCTGTCCTAAGCAAGGTTTTAAGCATATTGAATTAAACTGTAAGTAAAACTTGATGGTAACATACTGTTTTCGTTGGAAAAATAATGTTTTTCACAAAAGTAACACGATTTTTCAAGAAATTGCCTACTTTTAGGCGTTTAGTGTTTCACAAAAGGTACCGCAGTTATCGCCTAAAAGTATGCAATTTCTTGTAAAATCGTCTTACTTTCGTGGAAAACATGATTTTTCTAACAAAAACAGTATGTTACCATCAAGTTTTACTAATAATTAAATTCAATATGCTTAAGACCTGCCTTAGGAAAGAAAAATCTACTTCATGCGTACTTCAAAATCTTTTACAAGCGCATAGAAATTAGACTCAAAATTGAAAATATTTTGGAGGCCTGGAAAAAGTTCTACACCACCTATATACTTCTTAACCCCCAGGCCTGACGTAATATACAATAATACATAGAACTAACAACTTTTCAGATAAATTCATTTGCATTCCAACTAATGGGGCCTTGCTAAGAGGAAGGTTATGCAATTTTTACCCCTTCTGACCCAGACGTCCACCGGAATAAAACTGTCCTCGTGGCTGCAATTATTGTGGCTCCCAGCATAACTGAAACTACAACTAATAGTGAAGTGAACCTCAAAATTTCATTGAAAAATATTGATGTTTACGTCTTTGGAAGCGGTTTGAAATTTTGTTGTAAGCCCCGTAGCCTACGGGTTAATCAAATGCTCACTCGCATGTGCATCTTCTCAAGCCTTCAGTAGGTACACGCTTTACCAAGTGTGCAAATTTTTCCGCACGCATTAACCAACATCAAAGCAAACGCTTGACATTTCCGATGTTTTGTTAATGTTGCGACCGCTATTCGCCTGCTGGGTTATGCGTGCGGAAAAATTTGCATACTTGGCAAAGCGTGTACTGAAGGCATTACACGATGTCTTGCAAGGTGTGCAAGAAGCTCACACGCATACTGTGACTGTGTGTCAAGCGTGTTGTTCGATCTGTGGTCTTCTGTTCAAGCATGCATTAATGAATATTGAATAATAACTTTTGTCTCGTGAGTCGAAATGAGTTGCGGTCTTCGAAAACATTAATCATTGAGTTCTGAAAAAATCAATTTGACTTTGAGTCTATCACTTGATCCATGTGTCAATGCACTACAGCGTGGAAAATTATCCATAATAATTCCCATATGAACCTACGACTTTTGAGTCACCATCAAATCATCACCGAAATGGCTGAAAATTTGACAGGACTCTAGCTTTGCACCAAGGATTGTAATGAACATATGGGAACTTTGAATTTTTGACATGTTTGAAGTCTGAACTGCCCTAATGGTTATCTTCAGACATTACTTCATGGATTCATGTAAAAAAAACCTTCAGAAATTCCCAAAGCGATTCCTCCAGAAAGTTTTTCAGGGAATTTTATGAAAAATCTGCCAGGAATGCCCTGGCAAATCTCTTCTTGGATCCCTTCATCCTTTCAGAAAGTCTTTTACGAATTCATTTTGATTTGTTTAAGAACATCTGCCATGGATTTCTTCAAAATAATTTCTCTAGAATTTCGTTTAGAATTACCTCTGAAGGATCCTCCAACAATTCCTACAAGAACTCCTCTAGAAAACCATTAACGGTTTCCCTCAGAAATTCTTCCATCAATACTTTCGAAATCATCCTCGGTTTTCTACAGAAATGCTTTCTGCGTTTCCTTCAGAAAATCAAAAATTCAGTATTTCTCCAGAAATTGCTACACGGATTTCTCTGGAAAATCTTTCTCAGATTGCTTTTGGAATTATTCCAAAGTTTTCTTTAGAAAATATTTATGAGATACCTTCATGAATTTGTCCAAGAATTTCATCAAGACATCTTCTATGGATTGATTTCATAATTGGTCCATGGATTTTTTCGGAAGGTTCTCTTCAGAAATATCCTTGAGCATTCACTTCAGGATTTCTTTAAAGGAGATTCTCATGAATTCCTCCTGAAACTCTGTCAGGGATTACTTCAGATTTTCTTCTAGGGATTCGTAGGGAAAACCTTTCCAGGGATTTCTTTACAAATTCCTACGGGGTTCAATTTTTCTTTCAAAGATTCATCCAGTGTTTTCTTCGAAAAAAAAAAACTTAAAGAAATCCATTCAGAACATCGTTCAGGTCTGCAGAAATTCCTCCAGGAGGTCATTCCTTCAGGATTTCCTCCAGCTATTTCTTCTTGTATTGCCGCATAAATTCTTCCAGCATTTCCTTAAACGATAACTCTTTGAATTCCTCTGCGCATTTCGAGGAATTTATTCAGAAGTTTTTCCTAAGAATTTCTACAGGAATATCTTAGAAATGCTTTCAGCGATTCCTTCATAAAATCAAAAGATCAAAATTCTTCCGGAAATTTCGCCATGGATTTCTTTAGAAAATCTTCCACAGACTTTTGAGGAATTTTATTCAAGGATTTCTTCTGGATTTTCTTGGTAAGATAACTAAATAAACTTCTTACACGATTTTATTTTGGAAATAGGATCTGGGGCTCCGTCAGAGGCGATATCTCCTGGGGTTCCTACAAAGATTTACTTTTATAGGTATATACTCCTCCAGTGGTTTTTTCAGAAGTTCTTCCAAAAAAATCCTGGAAGAGTTCTTGAAAGAATCTTTGAAGGCAATTCTAAAGAAATATTTGAATGGTTTTCTGTAGGAAGCCCTTCTTAAAAAACTACTTTTTATAACTTAGGAGTTTCCTTGAAGAAATTTAAAAAAATCAGGGCCGATTCTTTTACAAAAAATCCTAGGAAAGTACCTGAAGAAACTCCTTGAGCATTGGCGAATCTAGCTTTTTCTTTTTTCTTGCTCACTCTCCTAAACAAACACGAGAAAGAAAAGGATGTAAAGGGGTGCCGCGGTACCCCTTTGCATCCCGCTCTTTCTTGTGTTTATCAAGGAGGATGAATGAGAAAAATGAAAAACCTAGATTCGCCAATGTCCTTGAGACACCTTCATAATTCATTAAACAACATGAGGAACTTCTTTAGGAACTCTGATAGTTATTTCAAGGAAGAATTGCTTGACATACACTCCCGATCAAAAGTTTGGGGTCACCCCTTCAAAAACATGTCATTTTTTAGGCCCATATTTTCGCCAATTTGCTTCCGATCTCAAAACCCCAGGTCTCATTTAAAAGATAATAAGTCAAAGAAACTTTGAACATGATTTAAAAGAAACTTAAAAAAAAATGTATGTAAACTTAACCCAAAGTTGCCAAATTTTCTAAAAAATGAATATAAACTTACGGCAGTGTCGCTGGAAATTGGGTCGACCAAATTTTATGATGAGAGCGGTAATGTAACCCATTTTCTATAAGCTTTCAACTGCTTTTTACAGAACTTAGCTAAAAAATCTTGAAAAAAAAGTTATTAAGTAAATTAATCCTTGATGTCATCGGCCAAAAGTTTAGGGGCCACTATCGTAAAACATGGAAAAGTGATTTGTTGATATCTTTGTCATCTTTCATTCAATTTTAACTCTTCTTGGCTTATTTGAAACAAAATGAATGATACTTACTGCATAGACATTGAACCACACATATTTGTTGAAATTTACATACTAAAACTTAACGCAAATTTGCCTCATTTTTTGAAGTGTGGTGCAATGCACACTACGAAAAACTCATGTAAATTTGTGTCATTTAACTCCGACATATTACAGCGAGCAAGATGACACAAAATTAAGTTTACATAGTCATATTTTTACACGACACTGAACTGGTTGTAGCGGGCTTGTAATTTTACAGCAAGTGTCGCTTGTTGGTAACATAACCTCAATCTCTTCGTTTATTTTTCAGAACGCTATTACCCAGGTATTCTTTCAATTAAAGTATTATAAAGACTACAGATGTAATTTGAACATAATTTATTCACTTTTGATCGCATCAGATACAATAGATTAATCAATTTCTATTCTCCACTTGCAAATCACATGATCCGGAAGACCTCCTTCACCGCGTAGACACATTATAGTTTTCTTTTCTGCCATTTCCAAGTGCATCCGTGAGAACCGTATTACGATGCATGTTTACTTCCTCATTTTGTTTAACCAAGTCTATACACTTGTAACACTGCACAATTAGAGAGTAATACATTTTGTGATCACAGCTTAAAAACACAATTCAGAAGAAAATTAACAAATCACCGACGGCGTTTGACGTTTCATCGTCAACAAACATTGCGCCGTTGGATTGCGTTATTGGTCATGTAAAATTTGGGCATATCAAACTGAAAAGTAGGTCTCATGTGTGAATGTTGCAGACAAACGCTCAAAAATGTTTAACATGACTTATATGAATTCAAAAATGATTTTATTTTCGTTCGCGTCTCGGAAGACTTAAAAGTATGTCATATGTTTGTTTATGTCACGAATAATTTAGTCAATTTCTACAATTATGTCACCATGAATATTGAGATTTTTTTAGTGTGTGTGTTAACTTTACATAACATTATTATGTACAAAAATCGTTAAATACGTTAAGTTAAAGACATCAAACGTAAATTTAGTTAATTATCTTTGAAATGATCCAGAAAGAATTAAAATTGAACTATAGATGACGAAGATATTACCAAATCACTTTTCCATGTCTTATAAAGGGGACCCAAACTTTTGGCTGATACATCATATTGAGGGGTGACCCCAATTTTTGGTCGATGACATGAAGAGTTAATTTACTTAATTTTTTTTCTAGATTTTTCAGCAAAGTTCTGTAAAAAGCAGTTGAAAGCTAATAGAAAATGGGTCATATTACCGCTTTTATCTTAAAATTTGGTTGACCCAATTTCCAGCGACACTGCCGTAAGTTTATATTCATTTTTTTAGAAAATTTGGCAACTTTGGGTTAAGTTTGCATACAAATTTTTTTTAAAAAGTTTCTTTTAAATCATGTTCAAAGTTTCTTTGACTTATTATCTTTTAAATGAAACGTAGGGTTTTGAAATCGGACGCAAATTGGCGAAGATATGGGCCTAAAAAAAAATAACATGTTTTTGAGGGGGTGACCCCAAACTTTTGATCGGGAGTGTATTTCCGAAAGGAGTCGTGCAGAATCAGTTGAGAAATTTCTGATGGAATCTCTTGAAAATGTCTGCCGAAATTCCTGCAGAAATTGCAGACAACCCAAGTAACATAATGATGACCAATTTGTCTTGTAGAGGTTTCGAGAACTGTCATAAAACTTAATAGATTTTATTTTGGTTTTATGATGGTTTTAAGTACCTCTTCTAGTTTATTTCACTAAAAAATATTTGTTGAGAAAGGAAAGGAAAAAAATATGAAAACATACACTGCTCGACAAAATTTTACAAAATTTGGTGATATGGGATAAAAATAAAAAGAACAGGCGTTTGAGATTCTAGAAGTGCCATAGTGAAAGAATTTTTGAAAAATATTGGACCGAGCCTTCACAGTTTATGACCGAAGTTTGTATGGAGAACTATGGTGGTGTAATCAATGAAAAAAATCGCGAGATATCCCCAGCCAAATTCCGGGAGTAATATATCATAATTTTATCTCTGTTTTCTCTTGGAATTCCATTCGAATATTTTCTTCCGATATTCATTCAGAGATTTTTTCAGGGACAACTCCCGAGGGTTGTATACCATTTCACCGAAAACCATATCGCGGAATTTTTTTTCGCTGTGTAACATTTCGCGGAATACACCATTTTGCCGAATACCATTTCACGGAACGACTTTTCGCGGAATGTACTGTTTCGCGGAATGTACTGTTTCGCGGAATGTACTGTTTCGCGGAATTTAATACTTAGCAAATAATAATGAAATAACACATTATTTTCTTTGCTAAACTTTACTAGCCCCATCGCCGATTCATACGCCCCTCATGATCACCTCAGCTCTACGATTATACTAATTGATGTTAAATCTGTTACTTTTCTGAACAAACATTTACCTTCTTTGATTCGTAGGCTGTCCATGAGAGTTAGGCCAAAAGCCATTCGGCCGAATGTCTTTAGGTCGAATGGAAATGAGGCCAAATAGGCATTTGGCGCAATGACCAACAAGTCATCGTTGTCACATAAGTTGTACTTTCAAGCGCTTATATTGCTAACTCTTCCAGAGAATTTGATTTTCTTAAAAAAAAGTCTGTTCTTTCCAGTAACATTGTTGTTTGGCGACTGAATTGTTAAATTTTTCATTATTTACCTTCTTTTCTTCAAAGGCATGTTTATGTGGTGTGTAGTTCTTGATGATCAAATTGATAACTTGAGGAGATTTGACCTTCTTTTGTGAATAGGCTGTTTATTGTTAAAAATGTTGGCTAGTGACCAAACTGCTAACTTATCTGAGATTTTTCATTCTGTCAAAAATGAGCTGTTCTTTAGAGTAACAATGTTGGTGAGTTTTTTCGTGGCCAGGCTGCTGACGTTAGAGATTTATCCTTCTTAGCAAGGGCTGTTCATTTAAGTTGAACTGGAGTTATCTATTGGCGGTCCTATTGCTAACTCTGTGGGAGATATCTTTAGATCTTCTGAGGCCTATTATCTTATTGATCTAACATCTATTCTGCCCAATGATTGTTCGGCCCATTCCATTCAGTGTAATCTCCTTCGGCCTAATGACCCAGAATCATAATTCAGGAACTGAATCTGCTTATCAGCTTCCACACTTTCACCTTTATCGATAGAAAGCATTGTAATTATGCCAAAATGATGTTATTTGTAAACATTGTGACCGCGTAACCCTTAAGCATAGTAACATTCCTAAGTGATAACATTACCAGATTTCTCTTTTTTTGCATGTTCTAACTAACTCAAACTGTTGTATGGTGGCTGTACCAATTATGGCACTACCTAAGGAAAACTATTTGTACAAAAATAACGAGAAGACCAACGAATGTCATAAATATGTTAAAAGATAGATTAGTTTCCATACTTTACAGGAAAAATATAGAAACGAACCTAGAACTACTTTTAGTATTTATTACAGCGTGTGCCAATGATAGGAACCATGTACCAGTTATGGTTACATTTTTTACTTCGGTTACTTTTCGCACTGTTTGCATGCATTCCTTATGGGGCTAGCCATAATTGGTACACTATGGCGAAAAAGGGTGCAAGGAAGCCGAAATTTTAAGGAATATGATTTATTTCTACCATAATTTGAGCAAAATTATAAGTTTAAATGAGTGCAACCATCTTTTGTGAACGTGATCTGTTGTTCACATTTTTTTTCTTTTTGCTTTACATTGTTAAAGGGTGAAAATCAACTATGGCGAGTAATTGGTACTATTGCCATAATTGGAACACTTACCCTAATAGATATTAGAAAAAATCTAATTTTTGTACCACAGGTTTTTCCATCTTTCAAACAAACGCTGTTTTTAACAGATATGCTATCATGTTCAATACGAAACCTTTCCTTCTTCTGGTCAAAACTGTTCTTGCATAAATTATATGCATTGTACTTATTTTGGCATAACTGCTAAATTAATATTATCAGAGAATTTCCCTTCTTTCATACATAGGCTGTTCTTTCAAAGTATACTGCTACAAAAATGATTTTTTTGAAATGAAGTATTACATTTTTCAACTGCTGATTTGAATTTTGAATCTCATCATGAGCTGAATTGTTTGCTCTTATTAACGATTTTCCGCGAAACGGTACATTCCGCCAAATGGTTTTCGGCGAAACGGTGCATTCCGCGAAATAGTTCATTCCGCCAAATGTCATTCCGCGAAATGTTACACCGCGAAAAGGAATTCCGCGAAATGGTTTTCGGCAAAATGTTATACAATCCTCCCGAGATTCTTCTTGAGATTTCTTTTCTGCAATGGCTCTAGGATTCTTTCTAGAATCACTGCAGGAATTTGTTTAGATATACCTTACGCGATTCTTTAATGGTTTCCCTTTCTCCAGGAGTCCTTCCGGGATTTCTTGGGAGACTTCTCTCGGAATATTTTCAAGGATTCTTTTAGGAATTTTACCGAGTTTCTTTCAGGGATTCCTTCAAGGATTCCTCCAGGATTCATTTATTGATTTCATCTAGATTCCTTCAAAGATTTCTCTAGGGTTCTATCAGAAAGTCTTCCAGAGATTCCTCCCAGGAATCCCCGACGGTCAGGCACTGACGAAACCGTCTGACGCTGACGCCCTTTACCTAATCGCAAAGCACATTTGAATAAAGCATGTGTTGCCAAAATCGGTAAGAAAAAGTAATTACAGATGTATTTCATGCTTTCAATTCCAGCAGTAATTACTGGAAGAACTTAACGGGGAGGGGGGAGGAGAATTTTATGCCAACTCTGAGTTCAGCAAGTTTCAAAAAACTCCCCATGACGAAAAAAACAAAACTGACGAAAATACATATGTTCCCCCGCTCTTCAAAAATTCTTTCAAAATTTATTAGCGTAATTCCTGGAATTCCTTCCAAAGCTTCTTCCTGGCTTTTCAAAGGATTCTTTCACGAGATATCTGTTTGAGTACGTCCCGATATTTCTTGCGAAGGTTTTCCGATATACTTGCAGAGATTCTCGTTGGATTCCTCCTGAAGATCCATCCAAAACTATTCAAAGTTTCTTCAAGAATTTCATTGGTTGAGCCTCGTAGCCATGCAGTTTGAATCCGGATGGATGAGGATTCGATTCACGTTGCGAGCGATGAAATTTTTCACGAGAATAGCTTTTTATCCGTGTTAAGTTTCGTTCAATCGGTACAGCCACCGGCTGAAGCCAGTGTCCGTGTTTTTTTAGTGGTTTCCCAGGATAGCTATCCAATAGTTTATGTCGGGATTTTTACCGATAGTTTTCCGATATTTCTCATGTTTTCCGCGTGGAACTTCGTCTGTAGCTGCTTTCAGGATTCCATGAGGTTTTCAGAATTCCTCCTTGGATGTCCTTAATATTTCTTCTCGGGATTACTATTACCTAGAACTTTTTTCGAGATGACTCATTTTTTCTCAGGTTTTTCCTGAAGTTCCTGTCGAGATTTCTTCAATAACACTTTGAGTTTCTCGCAAAATTTTATTTGAATTCCCTCGAATATTTCTCGAAGAATTTCTTATAAGGTACTAGCTGTCCCGGCAAACGTTGTCTTGCCAAGCTGTGGTGGTTTGACAACTGTTGAGCTCATAACGTCACCGCACTCTAGATTGGTTTTATTTCGATCGTGTTGATTTCCTTCGCAGCTCACGAAAATCAGTATTTTATCAATTTTCCTTGTTTTCAAGTTGATTTTTGTAACTTTTTTTTAACATATAAACACTGCCTCCATGAATACGAATCAAACCCTGCAAGAGTCATCCCAATCGGTATAGCCGTTCGTGAGTTTTGTTGCCTCAAAGGGACTTCAAACTCATTTTTATATATATAGATTTCGTAAGTTATCGCAGGAGACATTCCGAGGAAAACCCGTAGAAGATTCCCTGCAATAACTTTGGGAGAAATCCCTAAAGGAGTGTCCAGCATCTTGGGACAATTTCTGGTAAAGATTCCGAGAAGAATTTTGGGAATAATGCAGAGAATATCTGTAAAAAAAACCTCAGGTGGATCACTGCAAGAAATCCGGTACAACTACGGGGAACAGCCTGGCTCTGAAATAAGGCAAAAGAAGAATTCAATGAGAAATATCAGCAAAATTCCTGTAGAAATCCCAGAAGGCACTCGGGAAAAAAATCTTAGAAAGTCCAGAGTAAATTAAGAAAAAACTCCGACAGACATCTCATGACAAATCTTCTGAAAGAAGTTCCAAGAGATACTCCGAAAGAAATCTCAGGTGATAATTCAAAATAAACCTCGCTAAAACTTTTTAGAAATTCCCGTGGGGGACCAGAAAAAGCATCTTGAAGAAAGCCCAAAGCAATTGTTTGAAGATATTACAGGAAAAAAATTAAAGAAATCTTTTGAGGAACTCTTGCAGTAAATTCGTGAAAACTCCTTCAGAAACCCTGCCTTGGAGGAACTTTAGTAGAAACCCCAGGAATAACTCCTTTAGCAACTCCGAAAGAAATTCTGGGGAAATCCCAAGAGGAACACCGGAAGAAATCGTGTAAAATTTCGATGAGGAATGCCAAATGAAATTCTTCGATTTATCCCGACAGATATTCTTATAGACTATTCGGGATAAATTCTGGTAGAAATCCTAGAAAGATTACTTTGAACAAAACACTGGAGGAACTCCGGGAAGAAATTGTATCCCCGTGAAAAACTCCATGAGAAATCGGTTGGAATTCAGGAATCCTGGAAGAAATCCGGAAGTATACCTTTCCGGAAGAAAATGGAAAAGGAATACCAAGAAAATATAGCGTCAAGCAAGCGGAAGGATTTTTTTAAGAAATCCTGGTAGACATTCCAGGAGATATTTCTAAACAAGTTTCAGAAAGAAGCCCTGACAGAATTTCTGAAAAAAAAATCCTTATAGCGAAATTTCTATATAAATTTTTACTACCAGGTTTTTATTCATAAGACCCAATGTTTTTTTTTATAGGAGTAAAATTTCCCTGAGTACTCAAAATATTTCCTGAGTATTCCAGGTTTTTCCCTGTTAAACAAAAGTCCCTGAGGATTCCAGGTTTTCCAGTTTTTTCCAGGTAGTAGACATCCTGTTTAGGGGCTTCTTCAAGGATTCCTCTAGAAATTCCTCCCAGAAGACTGCTAGAAATTCGTGCCGGGATTCCTTCAAGAACCCGTACCACAAATTCTCCAAGCTTTCTTGCTGGGGTTTCTCAAGCATGACCAGATAGTATATCTGCAGTTATTGCTCTTAAGAGTTGTCTAGAAGTTCCTGGAGGATTTCCAGAAGAAATTGCTTTAGGAATCTTAGCAAAACTTTTTGATGGATTCCATAAATTTTAGTAGAAATCTCAGCAGCATTCCAGGAGTAATGTCGATACAAATTCTCAAACGAAGCTGAAGATGATTTCCAGTAACAATACGAATAGGAATCACTGTAATAATCTCTGGAGAAAAACCAGATATTATTCCTTGAGGAATCCATAGAGAAGTAACAGCTGCGATGCTGGATGAATCCCATCAGACATAATTGGAATAATCTAAGTGAGAGTTTCTCGAGATTATTCCAGAGAAATTCTTGGGTAGATCTCAGAAAGAAGTTCTTGGAAAAGTCCTTGGGGAAATCCTTGGGAAATCACTGAAGGAATCACATAAGCAGTTCCTGGAGGAGTCTCAGCAGGCATCTTTGGTACAATTCCAAGACAAATTTGTGGAGGAGTATTTTGAAACAGTAGGAACTCTGCAGGAACCCTAGTGAGCAGTCCTAGAGAATTTATTGGAGGAACTCTTGTAGGAAACCATGTAAAAATCTTTGGAAAATACTGAGGTTGGTCCAGGAGCTTCTCCAAGAATTTCTATAAAAATCTTTGCTATGATTGCTCCAAAGATTCCTATGGAAATTCCTCTTGTGATTGTTATAGCAATTTTCCAAGGACCCCTTTATGAAGTTTTCATGATAAACCCAATGAAAATCCTTCTAAGATTTCTTCGGTAATAATCGTTGGGATTTCTCAAAAAGTTACAGCTGGTATTTCTCTTAGAAGTCATCCAAATATTTCTGGAGAAATCGCAGAAAGACTTGCTGATGGATTCCACCAAAACACCTGAATGAATCCGTGCAGTGTTCCTGAATCGATCCCAGCAAGAATTCCTAATGGAATCTCAAGCAGATTTCTAGCAGGTTTCACTGGATAAATTCTATGAAAAAATTCTAGAAGAATGCTTGTATGAATCACAGCAAGAAATTTCGAAGAAATATCTTAAGAAATCACAGCAAGAATATTTGTATGAATCTGTAGATGCATGTGAAATTCCAGCAATGATTTCTGGAAGAGAATTCTTCTGAAATTCCTCATATGATTTCTCTAGAGCTTTCTCCAAGTTTAAGAGGAAACAAACCATCATCCGCATTGAAAAGCTCAAAAGCAGTAGTTTCGCTCAAATTTTAACCAATGGTAATACAACTACTCTATATTTATTATTAGATATTCGAAAGTAGAACAATTGACGAATGTACAGGCCCATGCACAGAAAAGGCGGCAAGGGAGGGGTTTTTTCCTAATTTTGTCAAAAGGCGGAGAATTCGCTTAAGCTCCTAGTACATGGAAAATCGTTAATGGGAGGAGTTAACCCACCAAAAATGTAGCATATAGCTCTTGTTAAGTGTCCCAACTTACCCCCGTAACGGTGCCATTACAGTAATTTCCCTGCAAAGGTTTTTTTTCGCTCCGAAATGAAAACATTGTTTCATTCCTGTGCGCGAAGCTGCCCTAGAATGTTAATAAAACTGAATGGAACATTTTTGCACGCGCGTTTGCATTCCTTCACGAGCGGGAAACTTTCCGAAAACATGTTGGATGCCTCTTATTGCCTCAAATGTAACTGCTGCAGTGCAGGAGTTGCCTTGGCTTATTTTTTCCCGATCGGCCGTTCCCAGAACCTATGGCGCCCACTATTGTTGGGTCGTTGGTGCTTATCGCACTTTGATTCTGCCGTTTTTTCCTGTCCAGTTGAGCGAACGGAAACAGAGACATTACTGCTGCAGCAGAAGCGGAATTGTGCCGATATGCAAAGCGAAATGCGATGCATTTATTTGAATTTTCAAATACTTTGAATTCTTGATTTCCGCTTCCGTTCTGGATGGGGGGCCCAAGCCCATACCGTTTGTCGGCTAGTGAGGTGCGGGGTTTCCTTCTTGATGTGGCTTACAACTTGGATCAGATATTCATAAAGCAGACCAACGACAGCAGCGGCTTTCAAAGAGGTCTTTGATAACAGTATGCTAAAATTCCTAAGGACTTTGGTTGATGGTGATGTGCAGCGGTTGCCTTGCGGTACCCGGTCGGTGGTAGGTGGTGGATTTGTCGCTAATGTTTATGCTAATGAGCAGGGAAGCGTCTTTGGAGGTGGCTGCGGTGCCGGCCCTGGCAGTAGCTGCTGTGGTTGTTGAGGTGGAATTCTTGATGCAGGTGCGCTATTAAGATGGGCTTATCTTTACGAGACAATCTGGAGACAGCTGGAAATCGTTTGCATTCGTTTGGAATGATAATAATGCATGAAAGTGTTTACGAAATGAGCAAAGGGGCGTGCCGATGTACTGAAATGTGCAAATGTTTTCGGTGAAGGGTGGAATACATTTTAGAATCAAATGAATAATTGTTTTATTTCATTTTGAAATTAAATGTAATGCAATAGCATCAATTCTAATACAGTTTACTAAGGGGTAACGATTCATTGACTGAACCTACAAAGCCTACTTTTTGTTTAGGATAACATGCAATTGGCCAGGCTCGTGCACAGAAAACGCGTCATGGGAGGATTTTTTTCTTATTTTTGGAAAAGGGCGAAGGGGCGCCTAATGTATGAAACGTCGGCAATGGGAGGGGTTAAACCCCCAAACCCCCTCCCTTGTGCACGGGCTTGCAATTGACCATCACATATTATTATTGTTGCGGTGTATTTCAGAGTAAAGCGGGTTGCTAGCCTTCAGTTGAACAATAAGTATCGTGATTTCGGGTGAAATTGATCGTCTTGAGACTAGTTTTTGTTTGTAAAAAATAATGCTTAAAATTTAAACAATTTGTAGAAAATGACCATCACCTGGATAAAGGGTTATTGAATGATGAGTTTACATGTTTTACAGCCAATTAGTCACATATTTCTGTATTAAAATCAATATTTTTCGAAATTGCTGTTAGGCGAACTTCAACGACGCTTTCAAACTTTTGCTACCGTGGCTGTATCGTACATGTAATGAATATTTAAATGGATGTTTTTATTCGCCAATAATTCGCTAAACACGATTTCGTCAACGAAAATTCTATAAATATTCAAATTTATGCATAAAATTGCACTTTTCTGGAAGTATTTAGTATGGAAATTGCATACCTTCAGGCGTTTTCTTTGGACTTACTAAACTTTTACCTTAAATAATAAAAAAAAATAAGAAAACTTGTAAAAGTTTTGCGTAGTTTTTCGCATTCTAGTGTGGTTAGTTCAACTGGAAAACATATGTTCAGCATTTACAAAGGCATTTCACTGACTGATCAATTTCACCCCGAAAGCAAAATAATTGATTTTTTGTTTCAAATGATATTTAATTCAATAAAATGATTTGCAGTTAAAGTTTCAACTTCGTTGACTGATGAGAACCGTGGTCGTACTTGTTTTATAGCATTGAGTTTGACAATATCGATAACTATTCAAAAATTTGACGCCAAAAACTGTGAATCAATTTCACCCGAAATCAAGGTACCGTAATCTGAGGGGAAAGTTGATCACTTAAAAACGTTTTTGCCTTTGACCCGCAAAGCTGTAGATGCTCAAAATAACACGATTTTGCAGAATATACCAGATTGCAGAGGTCAATTGATCGGCGTTAAGACCTGACTGTTTTCAATGATTTTGGAAAAATGTCCTGCAAAGGATTAGGACGTCAAATCAAGCGTATTGGTTTTTGAAAAAAAAAAAACATTTCCGGCACTACAGGTAAACAAAATTGTTCGTTACACAAATTCACAACGAAACGACCATTTTGTCTACTTCTTCTAATTAAATCAGATACCTTGTTGCGTGAACTGTTCTTTACAGTAATTCTTTCTTTTGTTTTGAGCACTTGTGCGGCTTGAGAGTGAAAGTGTAACTTATTGACTGTGGATTCCGTTGCGGAAATGTTGCGGGAGATGATTACCTACGGAAGAGCGTATGGAAAATATACGGCACGTGATATTTGGATTTGTTTTGCTGGGAGGTGCCGGGAATTGGTGCGGGTACCCAAGTAGTTCCACACCCTATTCTTGTATGAAATGAAGCATATGCATCAAAATAACATCGAAAAGTTTGGAGTTATTGAATTCTTTCGCTTATCTTTACCTGCCCAAAAAATAGCGTGGTCCACTCTGACTGAACGCCGACCAATTATGTGAAGAACATCAAATCCTGAGAACTAATAGGAATAAAAGACAAAATCAAGACAGCCAGTAATTCGGAGATTCTGAATACTTGTCGTCGATAACTTATTATATTAAATTACTTTTTATGTCTATATACCCGAGCAAAGTCTAACAACAAAATGATAGCAAATCGAAAACACGATTTGTAATCAGCAGCAAATTGATATCATATTTTGATATCAGATTGTCTTGATTAATTTCGATTTCAAATTTTGATATCGTTTTGCTGTCATTTAGAATAATTACAAATGTTTAAGTTCAAAACTTCTAGGCGACCTTGAATAAAGTATCTTATGATATACCATCAGTGCAATTAACGTATTGCATTTAGGTTTCCATATTATTCGAAAAAACTCTAAATTTAACGATTTTTCCATTTTTTTGCACTGATAGCAAAAACAGTAATCCATTTGCCATCACTGATAGCAGGAATTGTTTTCAACTTGCTCTCACAGTAACATTTTTCTGCTCTCATTTTTGATGTTTTAACCGTTAAAACGACCAAAACGACATCAACCTGAGTAATCATAATTTGCAATATCACAACATCAAAATTAGTTTTCTATTTGCTGTCAGACTTTGCTCGGGTACAGGGGATGGCCAAAATGTTTGGGATAGGCAACTTTTTTTCTCTCACAAAAAAGTTCAACATGCTATAACTTTTCATAGAATGCATCAAAAAATCTCAAATTTTGACTGTTTGTCAACCTGTTATATAAGCATCATTGGTACAAATTTGGGCTCGATTGATTAATCTTTCGCAAAGTTAGAACCGTTCGGGTAAAACACTATTTTTTAGACAACTCATTTTTGAGCTGTCATATCTCGGAAACCAGTGAACCGAATTGAATGAAATTTTGAACGTACGCTAACAATATACAAATGCGTCACAAACTATTAAAACATAGATACTTTTTGAACGTTGAAAAAAGTTATCATGGATTGACTCTTTTTGGATTTTTCTCGAAAAAATGTAATTTTTTTACATCAATGTCAATAAATTTTAGTGTTGATATCCAAAGATTTTCCACTTCTGTTCTCAAATTATCTTTAATCAGATATATTAGAGCCTATTTAAATTAAAGGAAGAACGCATTTAGTAATTTTTATGTGGTATTGTAAATTTGACCTATTTTCCTCTATATGGGTCAAAATTTCAACTCGGTATAACTTAATTCGCCGTGAAAAAATATTACATTTTATAACGTTGTATTAAGTATCAATATATTGTTGATAAACGTTAGAAAATTAATACAATTTGGTTCACTGGTTTCCGAGATATGACAGCTCAAAAATGAGTTGTCTAAAAAATAGTGTTTTACCTGAACGGTTCTAACTTTGCGAAAAAATATTCAATCGAGCCCAAATTTGTACCAATGATGCACATATAACAGGTTGATAAACAGTCAAAATTTGAGATTTTTTGATGCAATCTATGAAAAGTTACAGCATGTTGATTTTTTTTGTGGGAGAAAAAAAGTTGCCTATTCCAAACATTTTGGCCATCCCTTGTATATATAAATGCAGTGGCATACGTGGGACCGCGCATAACTTGCGAACGGATGGTCCGATTGGGTCGTCCAAGTTTTGTTCTGTTAGTTTTCACCCAAGGAAGGTTTATGAGGCAAAAACATGGAGAAAGTGAGAGTTCTTGTAAATCGGGTTATCATGCCTTTTGAAAGGGGCCTTGGACTTGGCTAGCGACTTGAAACGTCAGAAAACGCAGTAGGCAAGACAAAGTTTGCCGGGGACAGCTAGTTTATTCTAAAATAAATATGCAAAACAATACGATAATAGAGTATTGTATTATGTAATCAAAAAATGTATGAAAAGAAAAAGTGTATGAAAAATCTGCATTTTGTTTTCCAATTTACTTTTGTATTTATAAAAGTGTATTGTTGGCCTCCCTGTCTTCGTCGTTGGATGGATGAGGCATCTCGTTGTTCGCAACATCAGGATCTTTCAAAAATTCTATCACTTCTCTTCTAAAAGAAACGTTCTTCTTCGAAGCAGGTTTTCGCGTTGACGAAATCAGTGGGTTTGAAGAAACCATGAGTCGGTTAAAAATGTCTTTGTTGGTAGCCACACTGTTAACATGGAAAAAGTTGAAGTATGTAAAAAACATATGAAAAGCAATTTGTATCGCTTTCTTGCTCGATGTTCTCTGAAACTTTTTAAGTCTTTGTTCCGAAATTCCTGCGGTTCTTCTGACAGACTTCCCACAGGAACGACGGAATTCCGGACGGTATTAGAGCTGTGTGTCAAAATTCGGTGAATACTCGATGGCATTTTGTACCATTCGTACAGGTTAGGGCTGGTAGCAGGAACTGAGGGTCAAAATAGTTATTTCAGTGACCAAAATCTCTGAAATAGTGACCAAATAGTGACTTTCAGATGTGGCTAAATAGTGACTTTTGGCACAAAAATATGCTTAGTGAGGAAACATTGTAGAACGAATTTGATTCAGAAAACCATAATGAAAATGTTCAAGAAAAACTTTCATCTTCCATTCCTAAAATTGTACAAAGCTGCATGTATTTACAATTTTATAGAATATATTGTCGCGCTTATCTTTTATTAGAGTCCTGCGGCGGTCGTACGCTCGCAAGGCATATCGCCGCATGACAGTCGCAAGGCAAAACAAAAGAAATAGTGTTCCCGCAAAAAACAAAAGCACGTGGGTTTCGCGAAGTGACAGATGTTTTTGAATGTATTTGTGACGAACGGCATGAGTGGCTCACTGGAATGAGTGTTCTTGCTGTCAAACCCCATATAATGGAATTATATACTTTTAAATCTGGTGACACTGTTATGATTAGTGACTGTCGCGCTTATATCAGAAGCCAGAGGCAGATAATCACCATATTCTGATTTTTCTTGAGAGGCATAATATTGTGCAAAACTGGATGAGCATGGCATGAAAATTCTGTCAAGAAATAATAAATAAATTATGAAACTCTTGAAAAACTTGTTGTATGTTTTCTGTCATGAATTTCACCTTGATGGAAACTTAGATTGACAAATGCTTAAAAATGTGCGAATGAATTTAAATAAGAATTTTTCAAATATGATTTCTTGAATATTTTTGCAAAAATTCTCTCAAAATAAAATATAATGAACAGAAAGTACCGTCAAGGCACCATTCACCGTGGATCTAAGAAGATTCGGGGCAAATAAGGGCTGTCATTTGACACCAGTCTTATAAACATTGTTGGTGCCGCTTTTAATTGCCTTCATTATAGGTTAAAATTAAAGCAATATCCACAGAAGTAGCAAATTTTTCACAAAATCTGGTGATACAGTACAATTAGTAAAGGGTAGTAGGGACGCCTAATTCCGTGGTAGGTCACCATTCACCGTGGTAGTAGGGACCCATTCACCGTGTATGAGAAATTTAATTCTTCTTTGTTTAAAAATGATCAAAACAACCCAGCCAAGGGAATTTTCTTTGTTTAAATTCATTTCAAGTAATAACTTGCAAGATTTTATTAGAAAAACGGATGTTCAAATTTTCGATTTTTTCTTGATATATAGGACAATATGGGGCACGGTGAATGGAGACCATTGATTTTTAGGGTACCCATTTACCGTGCCTTTTTGTTTCAATTAAAAAGTACGAGTAATCGTATTTTCTTGTTAAACTTACGTCGGTAATGCAAAATACATACCTGATATGTGAATTTAATTGCTTCTTGGGGAATAAAAACGTTACTAAATTTAGTTTATCGCATAAATCACCTTAGCGCAGTTTTCGTTTTTTCACTATGAATGCAGTGAACGAGCAGAAACCCGCTTCATGTAAACACACTTTAGTGTCAAAATGATACTTTTAAATGTTTCTAATGAGCGTTATGGCATGGTAACAATACATTAGTGTTGTATTGGTGAAATTGAAGGGAAATTGCCATATCATTCAATCATAATATGGAAATAATGAAAAAATATTCGAAGGCACACGGTGAATGGAGCCCCCACGGTGAATGGCACCTTGACGGTAATTAAGTAATTTTGATGTAATATTTACTAGTATTTACTTGAAATATTTCTCTACGTACCCCCTTGGAAATTTTCAGAAGAATTACAAGAAGAAAACAACGGTTTTTTTTGAATAGCCTATGAAAATATAATAGAACTCTTAATTTCTTCAAAATGTCTCATATTTACTAATTTATTTGAATTGTCACATAGTATCTGGTTAAATTTTCATAATATGTGGTTACAAGCATTCTGGGAGAAGTTGTTAACTTTATTTGGGGACTTAAAATAATGACCAAGCCACTAAATAGCGACTTGCTATTAGGGCTGCACTCTCACCGACGCACCATGGGCGGCCTCATACAAAATATGTTTGCGTTAGTTTATAAAACTCTCCAAACTTTATGGAACTCAGTCTTCCAATATATGTATATATAAGTTGTTACGATACACACGTACAGTGATTGGATTCCATTGATGTTGTTTTTTAAGGCATATGTTTTGAAGATTTCTATAACAGTTTTACTACTTTTAGTTCTACATATTGTTCTAGGTCGTCCCAAAATTCCATGAAATGTAGGTGCAGGATCTACAAGCAAAACTAGTATTATACGAATGACTATTCTATACGCCTCAGACCAATGACCCTTCTAACAAGTAAATGGAGTGTTATAATGAACTGTATACATGGTACAGATCTTACAAGATCTCCATGGAATATAAGCCTTTGTGTCCAGTCCACAAAACAACCAGTGCTTGTGCAGGTCTGTGAAGGTCCGTAATGTAATAATGTCCGCGAAGGAATTTAGAGGTCCGCAAAGCGCTTAATGGTCTTTAAAGTTTATTCAAGGCCGTGCATGGTTAACTCTCATTATTTGAGGTGTTGTTTTTTTTTTTCCTTGTTGGGTACATTTCCACTGCGACCAATTGTTGATCTATTGTGGCGGGCCCCTATTTAATATATATGCCATATGCCAGTTTGTAATATCACTATGAGTTAAGTGATTCCACTTGCTGACTGTAGGCATTATCCCAGTAAGGTATTACAGATCGAATAAAATGTACAACCTTGCTAGGAGAAGTCATCCATACGTCTGATGGTTGTATTACGCTCTTATCAAAATATATGCACCTCTTATGGAAAAGTGCATCACAGTTACACAATAAATGCTCCGAATCTTCCTTCTACAGAATCGACAAGTGTCATCTTCCAATATTCCTAGTAGTTTTAAAAAGTATTTGCTTGAGCAGTGACCTGTTACTAAACCACAAAAAGTATTCAGATCTTTTTTAGACAAACTCAGAAGGTTTCGAGTAATGTTTTTGTTTGGAGATATAAATCTTTTAGATTGTCGTGCTATTACCGTGTTTTTCCAAACTTTTTCTATCATATTCTTTTCCCAGTTTTTCAGTTCCAGTTTGAGGGTACATTCTGAGGCCCCACAAAATGGTTCTGGACCTAGGAAAGGTTTTGAAGATCCAAGTCTTGCTAACAAATCCGCCTTTTCGTTTCCTTGAATCCCACAGTGCCCAGGTACCCAGAATAGATTAACTGTGCTATTTTTAGCCACCTCGTGTAGTGATTGAATGCATTCCCAAACTAATTTTGAAGTGCATGTGAAAGATTTCAACGCTTCAAGAGCAGCCTGGCTGTCCGAGAAGATACATATATTTGCATGCTTATAGTTACGTCGTAAACAAATTGAAGTACATTCAATTATTGCCTGTATTTCTGCTTGAAATACAGTTGGCCATTTACCCATAGATATAGATATGTTAATTCCAGGGCCAGTGACACCAGCTCCAACCCTGTCATTTATTTTTGAGTCATCTGTGAAAAAAACCACTGAGCCTGGCCGAATATTAGGCCCCCCTGATTCCCACTCAGTGCGACTTGGAAATGTTACATTGAATAATCGTTCAAAGTTATACTGCCTGTTCATCCAATCTTCATGATTAATTAAAGAATTGATTTTAAAATCTTTCAGAACACTGAGATGACCCCTAAGGTCTCCAGAAAATAGATCTCTGGTTCTTCTCAACCTTAGAGCGGTTTTCTCAGCTTCTAATTGAACAAACATATGTAGTGGTAGCATATTTAGTATTGCATCTAACGCCTTTGAAGGCGTACTACGTATAGCTCCAGTAATGGAAATAGTAGCAAGTCTTTGCAGTTTCTCCAACCTCTGTTGAATATACTTTACTTTGGTTCTTGGCCACCAAACTAAAGCTGCATATGTTATTCTGGGTCTTACTATAGCCGTATAAATCCAATGGATCATTTTTGGCCTAAGTCCCCATTTATTACCAAATGTTTTCTTACTTATCCAGAAGGCATTTATGGCCTTACTTATTATTTGATCTAAGTGTGTGTTCCAGTTGAGTTTACTATCGAGAATCACTCCCAAATATTTTACCTTTAGACAAAGCAGTATTTTATTTTCCCCCAAGTAAATATCAGGAATTTTATATTTCCTTCTTTGTGTAAACGGAATAATAGCAGTTTTTTGAGGATTTATGGATAACCCCTCATTTTCACACCACCTTAACGTAAAATTTAGGGCACTTTGCATTCTATCTCTAATAACTTTTTCAAATTTACCACGAACTATAATGACTATATCATCTGCGAATCCAATTATTTCAAATCCTGCTCTTCAAGGTTTGACAATAGTTCATCTACTAGTAATGACCACAAAAGAGGTGAAAGAACACCTCCTTGAGGACAACCTTTAACGGTTCTCACTGTAATTGTTGAATTTCCATGGCTACTTATTATTTCACGTTTTTGCAGCATTTCAACTATCCAATTTACAATAGTTATATCAAATCTACGTTTATTCATCACATTCTTCATTGAACTGTGAGAAGCATTGTCAAATGCTCCTTCTATATCAAGAAAAGTAGCCAACATTATCTCCTTGGCTTCAAAAGTCCTCTCAATTTTAGTTACTAGAGTATGAAGTGCTGTTATTGTTGATTTTCCTGGCTGGTAAGCAAATTGGTGTTTGTTTAGTGGACTCGATTTTAAATATGTTGATTTAATATAATCATCAATAAGTTTTTCCATTACTTTTAACATGAATGACGAAAGGCTAATGGGTCTAAAGGATTTTGGATTAGTTTTATCCTTTTTATTAGCTTTAGGAATAAATACAACACGTACTTGTCGCCAGTTCTTAGGGATATAGTTTAACCTCAAACTAGCTTTAAACATTTCAGTTAAACAAGGAATCAATATTCCCTTGCTTTTCTGGATCATCACTGGACGAATCTCATCTGTGCCTGGTGACTTATATGGTTCAAATGCATGTACTGCCCACTCAACTCTTGCTTGAGTAAAAATGCAACTTGCTAGATCTTGCATGTTTGCTCTGGTCATTTGTTGCCCAGTGCTTGTAGCAATTTCACTAGGTCCCTTGGACATGCTTGACCTGGTCTTATCTGATCCAGTATGTACATCCAGGGAGGTTGCTTCTTTACTCAAAACTGGCAGAGATCCTGGAAAATGCACTTGCATCATCAAGTTCAAAGTTTCTTTTGCGTTAGAAGTAAAACATCCGTTATTATTTTTTAGAGTACCAAGTCCATTACAATGATCTTTAGATAAAACCTTTTGCAATCTAGCCACTATTGGAGTACTTTCAATGTTTTCACAGGTGTGCCTCCAGTTTTGACGTTTAGACCTTCTTATTTCTACGTTATACAGAGTTAATGCCTTTTTATATTCATCCCACTGTGAATTACGCTTAGCTCTATTAAACATCTTTCGAGCTTGTTTCCTTAAATGTTCTAGCCTGGTATTCCACCAGGAAACATCCCTATTTGTGGATCGTTCCTTGAGTGGGCAACTGCTATTGAAAGCATGAATTATTCTATTTGTTACTAAATTAGAAGTGGTTTCTAGATCGTCGCATGTGTGGATAGAATTTTCAAGAAAATTGCCACCCGCTTGCAGATTAGTGTAGTAGAGCTCCCAGTTTGTTTTCCTGGGATCCCTGAAAGTTTCTTTAATAATATCCTTAGCTTTATATTCAAATATTATGTATTTATGATCAGATAGTGATATTTCATCGGAAACATGCCAATTTTGTATGTTTTCCGAGAGTGTGTTACTACAGAGTGTTAGATCTAAAACTTCTTGTCGTAAAGAATTCATGAAAGTGAAATTGTTACCTTGATTACAAATATCAATATTATTCGCAGTTAAATACTCCAATAAATACTCACCTCTTGTATTGATGTCTGTGCTGTTCCAAACCGTGTGATGCGCGTTAGCATCACATCCAATAATAAATGATTTGTTCTTTGATTTGCAAAATTTAATGAATTCTGAAACTACAGGGGGAGGCACATCGTCTACATCCCCTGGAAAATATGCAGATGCTACGTAGATTTCTGTTTTCCCACGCGTAGTAGGAATTTCCATAGCTGCAGCAACAATATCCCGTTTTACGAATTCTGAAATGGGAATCAGGTTAACATTCCCATTTACAAGGATAGCAGTCCTTGGGAACTGCTCTGTATCATCGAAAATTAACTTACAAGATTTTGTGTTAATACCCAATACTTTTCCATTAACCGCCCACGGTTCCTGGATGAAGGCAAGATCTAGTTGGCTCTGAATAAATTTCCTACAAAGTACAGCACTTGCATTTATTTGGATGAATTTGATGTTGTTTTTTTCTATTGAACGTGACGGTTAGGATTTTGTTTTTTTGGGTACTTTAACTCCTTCCCCAGAAAAAGTTACGCATTCTTTCGACAGTTGGATGTCGCCTGCCGAAATTTCGATCTTTCGAAAATCACGTTGTTGAAGAGTTCGTACAGTAACTTGGTCCCTGCTTGATCCTGGAATTTGTTGATTTATGGTGTTTCCGCCCATGTCATCATCTCCAGTTCTTTCACCGGTCCTTTTAGTACTGTTAACCTCTTCAATTTGACGCTGAGTCCTTCCAGTATTAGGGACTTCACTTTGAAACTACTTTTGACCCCGGGAGTCGATCACGCCGTCCCAGACGGGGACGGGCCGAAGCCCCAAGCGGCTGGTCTAGAGCCAGCGGCCGCTTCCGGGGTGGGCACTCAAGGCCTCTTCTGACTCCCGGGTCCCAGGGCGTTTTGGATGGGGAAGCTTTCGGTGTGGGTGGTACCTATAATAAGAGGGTATTTACCTGAACAATCGTTTATTGGTCGGCTTGGCTGGAATGGCACACAACGGGTCGGTTCTGGCGGCTCACCGGCCGGCGAAGTATGATGCACCGGTGGTGGTGCTCTGGACGATGGTGGCACAATAGACGTCGGTGGCCACGGGTATCCGTGAGCGGTCGGCAAGGGTGGGGGGTGATGTTCCGGCGGCACCGGATGATGCGGAAGTCACGGTAATGGGCCCTGAACTACTACGTGGCGGGGCAGCTGGTTTTGCGGCGATCGTACTTACTGTGCCGCAAAGAGTACGGCGGCGAGACGTTGAGCCTCGCGATGCAGAAACGGGTACACCGGCGGCGGCAGGCGTCTTGGGCTTGACGAAGCGAAACTTGTGGTGGAGCTTCTACGCCCAAATAATGGGCCCACCGGTAACGCCGCGGATTTCGGTGGCGGAATGGGCCCCCGGGTGACGGTGCGGGAACGAATTGGTCTTCTGCGTGGCCTAGCCACCTTTCCGGTGGCGAAGCGGCGCTGCCGGAGGTAGAACAATTCTTACGACGACAGATCGAACAGTTCTGCGACGAAGCGGGTCTTCCGATGTCGATTTGAGCTTTTGTCCACTCCGGCCGTCCCTTCGGTGATGGAATTGGCCTCCTCTTACACTTTCACGGTTTCACCGGCTTCCAGGGGGCCAAGCAATCTCTCTGGCCACACGACGGTCGACTGGGCCTTGACCGATGCTCGAACACGTGAGTCTCGATTAATGCTCTTTCTCGCACTCTTACTGCTCGATCGTTGGAAGATTACTGACCTCGCTCCCAGCCGTCATTTTGCCTAGGCCCCCTTTTGTGGAGATCCTCCCATCTGGAGAGCGGGCGATTCTCACTCCGTCCGGTCTCTATCGATGCCACCTTCACTGTATTAGAGAAATTCACCACCCATTGGCGGTTCGTGAACACAACCCATCGCCGCAGCCGTCGACCGGTTGATTTGAATCGAACGTTTACTACCTTTACAAACATTTATCCCTATCAACCCACACCAAACAAAATTAAGTTACCGTTCGGTAACAACTTGTACCTGGGACTTTCTGATTAGTGATGGTATTCACTTCATCGTCACCAGTTTGAGAAGTCTTACTGTTAGCCTCATCGCTTTCACTAACTTCGACGTCCATCGTATCAGTGTCAACTTTTTTTGGGAGTTTTTTCCTAATCGGAGCATTCCCAAATTTGTAATCCAAAACAAATTCACATTCCTTCAATGTTTTCATAGATACTGCATCAACGCTAAATGTAAGTTCTACATGGCGTTTATTAATGATCTTTCTCAAAAATATTTACCAGCTGTCAACTACTAAGCCATCATTCTGAGACTCCAGAAGAGCAAAAATTTCTTCATTGCTATCTTCGGCGCTCATTGGAAAAAAGCCAATTAAAGTTTCCGGTTGTGGAATTTGATTCTCATCAACCGCAACAAGTTCCGCACCCTCCCAAGGAGTTATGTTTGAAATTGTATTCTTTAGCCAGTCAGATGTTTCCTGGTTTTTACAAATTATGATTAGGTAGCCAGGCCTAATCAAGCAGCTTCCAAATTTGGGTTTAATCTTTTCTTTGCGTTGATGGATCACATTACTGAGGACAGCTTTCTGTATTGCCATCAACTGCTCAAACGTAAGTTCTGTGTTCGGGTAGTCCTTTGGCAATATGCCTACCTTCACACTAGTTAGAGCTTCCTTGTAGGATGGTTTGTTTCTGCCCTCTGTACTTTTGGACTGTCCAGAAGGTCCCGCCCCACATTGCTCCAAACGATGCTGCACCGATTTCCCACCCATAGGCAGTTTTGATCCCGAGGGACGAACCTGCTTCTTTGGGCGCGGGTTTTCACCACTCGACTCACTATTTCGAAACCTTTTAGCAGGATCTAAATTTGGAGCTTCCAAGGGTATGAATGCAAGACGTCGAGCTTCATCAGGCTCGACCCCACTATCAACCAAACGTTTAAATCGTTTTTTGCCAGCCCCACTCAGTTGTTTCATCAATTTTCCATCCAGTTTTGAACCACTGTGGTCCTGCCTGGATGAAGATGCATCAATATTCACTGGAAGTAAAGTAACGTTTATATCATCATCATCATCCGAGCCACTAACATCTTTTTCATCATCGCCTCCTTTACCTTGCCTTTCCTGGCGAGGTGTATTCAGAATCGACGAGGAGCAAGAGAGTGAATCTTCGTCCGATTGATATGGCAGATTTTCCTCTTCAACATCCATTCCATTCATCGCTATAGCCTAATCTGGAATAAGTTGTTAGCAAAAAAAAAAACACATCAGCACTGCAGCTCAAACTAACACTAACACTAACAATCTGCTTCGAAAATCGAATAGCTTTTGATAGCAATTATCATTATCAGTTCACACTGCATTCTCAGTTGTCCATGCATTCTATGTCTCGTCACCACCACTAATTGTATTTAACCACATGTAAAAACAGGCGGGCATGTGGCAAAGGTATCAATCCCGCCAGCCTCTATTGTTTTATTCACTATGCAGTTTGATCACAGCAAATTTTCACATCACTAATTCTCAAACTATATTGCAAAACTGCACCTACTTGCACTTTTTACACGATCTACTGCACTTAATCCACCGTTCAACAATCACTCGCGAATACCTTAATTCGATTTCAACGGTAATTTTCGGTCGACTTCTAGAGCAGAGAAAACCGCGCTATTGCAAGCTGACAGTGTTCTTGAAACATTTGAATAAACAATTTTACCACAACAGTTTCAACGCTATGAAATTACAAGGGCATTGCTTACTTTTAGGCGTTTATCTGTGCATGAAGATGGCTGTTCCAGTTTACAATTCGTAAAAACACGCTTCACTAAGAAACCTAATACCAGATTTAGATTCTGCAATGATTGATCTACCGAGAAAAGCGGTCATGACGACCACATGTTTCCTTAGAGGTATTCAATGGCTAATATGGTAATTTTATGTTGGAGTATTTCAATCATCGTCGACAACTTGATTGAAATTGCAGGATAGGAGTAAGTAGTAGCCAATTTTCTTTCAATGTCTCCCATGGATCCTAAAGAAAGACATAAAAGTAGTTGCGAAGCGATTTTTTTGTATGGAACGGTTTGTATAGGGACAATTTGACTTTTTTATGTGGCATCATTTGATGGTTTAACATTTTTGAATATTTTTCAATCCGTATTTTATCAATTTCTCAAAAAAGTTGAAAGAAGTGACTTTTTAGGTGAAAATAGTGACTTTAGTGACCTGACCTTGAAAAAAGAGAGTCTTTAGTGACCAACCCAAAAAAAAAAGTGACTAAGTCACTAAAAAGAGACTTGCTACCAGCCCTACGTACAGTTCCGCGGTTTCGATACAATATGATTGCAATTTATCTGCGTTTTTCTCGTAACCCGACGAGAATACAGATAATATAATTGCGAACCGTAAACCGGGGTCAAATTGATCAGCGGGGTGAAATTGATCACTCGGGTACTACATTGTAATTCCATACTAGGAACTCTTAAGCGTCGTAATGATGTTAAACTTTTTACGTCATCTGATTCGTAAATGTCTAGAGATGAGTGTAGACTTTTACTTTTTAGAAAATGTTAGTTTTGCCTTATTTTTTCAAGAATTTGCAATGTATTTCTCATTTAGATTAAATCATTGCTACTAAACAATCATTTGCTAATAGGACTTCCCGTGAATTCTCTGTCTTAACATTTTTGTGGAGCCTTGGTAGGGATATAATGCAGCTAATCAGAAAATGAAATAGTTATAAAAAGTTCATTTTATGAAGAAATAGTCATTTTTGTGATAGAAATCACTTATTCAAAATGAAATTGCCTAACTTTAGGCGTTAAAGGGGAAATTTCGAAATTTAATTTTGCATTTAAAGTAATAAATTCACTAGTTGTAAGATTTTAAACGCGTTATTCGGTTTTAGAAGAGCAAAATTAAGTGGTGAAAGAAATTTTCCTTTCCAACCGATGCTTAAATTGTATAATGACCAATTTTGCCCCAAAGTGGCATTTCCAATATTTTGATATTTGAAGTTATTTAACTTAAAGTTTAAATTTGTTGAACAAAATTCTGTTACATGGTTCCATGGACATCCACTGGGTACTGGTTTTACAGAAATTCTTTTGGCAATATTTGAACAGGCACTGATGTTATCCGCAAAAGTTGTTTTAAAGTGATCAATTTGACCCCGGATTACGGAACCGCTCAACCGACTCATGGTTTCTTCACATCCACTGATTACTGGCTGTCTTGATTTTGTCTTTTATTCCTATTAATTCACAGAATTTGATTTTCTTCACATAATCGACCTCTACAATCTGAACTATTTGGTAAACCATGTATTTTTGAGCATCTACCACTTTGCGGATCGAAGGCAAAAGAAAAAAAAAATGTTTTGGAAAAATCTTTTGAACATACTGTTGTTAAGTAGATTTGTGTCAAAATCTTGCGATACCTAAATTGCAAAAGTATAGTGAATCACACTCGATCCGGTTGTGACTTGCGTATGTATCAAAAGGGTGTAAGTTGATGCATAAAATAACGTGGTAATTAGCTGCTATTCTGTACGATCTATCCCCCTCAAGTTGATATAAGAAAGTGAGAAAAACATTCCTAAGTCAGTAAACAGACAATCGTGTTAAGTACTGTTTCTTTGAATTCCACTAAGAATTTGCATCCTTTAACAGATACGTCCTAGGTGACCACTAAGCATTTGGATAAGCCGTAGAGCGGACCGTATTAAGCATTTGAACTGCTTGTTGCCCTACATGAGCAGTTCGAATGCATAGCTGCCTTGAATTAGCATAAGCTGTGCTGATCAAAAGCTCTTGGCTGTTAATTAGCACTTCAACTGCTTGAGGTGTTTTCGCTTGGAAGCATTCAGAATGCTTTCTATCTGCTCTTCAAATGCTAAGAGCAAAGAGTATGGAAGATATGTTACGTGTTTGATAACGCATGTTGTCTCTTTCTTACATAGTCTATGCCTCTGTTGACATATTTGTACATCTGGATTCCTTATTCATTTTTCCCTAGGTGTTTCCCGTACTCATCCAAAAAAAATAGTCTTGACTGTCCTTGAATGCACTTGATATCGCTTTAAGGACTAACTGCTCCATATGAACGATTATGTTCTAAAATCAAATGTTCGCATACTATTAGTTCATCGCTCTTGATATTGAACAGGTATTTATGAACGGTAGAGCGAGTGATCCATCCAGCCATACAGTTTAATCAAAATCTTCTAACTCGGACTGGTTCAATGGCACTCGGAATGTTGAGTCGGAATTTGGTTCTGCATCAATAATATTGGCATTCATGAAGTCCTTTAAGCTAGAGAGGTCGACGCATGCATCTTCCTTGAAATTTGCATGAACTAACTTGGTTCAAGACAATTGTTATTCATATTTTGCATCCGTACTAAATCGAAAAAGTTTTCGAGACCATCGTGGTTTAACACCCTCGTAGGCAAACACTCAAAGCCATAGGGGGTGGGGATAAGCCGAACCGGGTGGGTAAGACGGACCACTGACTAGTTCTGTCACTTGAGAGCTGATATTTGACTTTCTTTTACGATTAACTCTATCTTCTTATCAGTTGATGATTATTGAGCCACTCTATGAGACAATACATATGTGTAAAAGTGTAAAAAATAAACAATCGTTTACCTGGCTACACGCTTTTGTAATGGGATCTAATTTTTAGGCGGCAATAAATAATCTTTTTGAATATTAACTTAAGTTTTCGCATTTTATTTTGAGTTTCTCAGCTGTTTTGAACTGTTCCGTGCTATACACAACGAAATTTGTTTAAAAATTCATTATATTAGATTTTTTGTTGTTGGAATAGTTTGAACTTCGTAAAATTACTCGAGCATTGCATAACACAATTAATGGCTTATTAGCTAATTTTCCGAACGTGTTCGTCTTACCCACACTGTTGAAAATCATTCATTTGGAGATCATTTTTTAATTATCTCAAAAGTCATGGAAAATCTAATTTTATAGCAAAATCGGCTTGCAGACTGTAAAGCACCGTAGTGGAAGTAAATAGTATGGTGATAAAACTTAAATTACCACATTGTTTACACTGTCAAAATATAGTGCTAAACAAGTCCGCCTTAAAGCCCCCCCTACTACTCTGTAACTGTAAGGTTTTCAAATAGATGTTTCAGGCTTTCAATGATCAACTCAACAGCCATAAACCAGTGCAGTGAACCAAGGCTCTCGACTCGGCTTTGGTAATTTTTGTGACCTGCCTGCTCAAACAAAATAAAAACAAAACGTCATACACATTAATATTGGCATCATCTGTGTCATTGGGTTATCCATCCCCTTGTATTTCGTTACCACAATATTTTATTAATTACTAGCTGTCCCGGCAAATGTTATCTTGCAAGTTATTTTGCCAAGCTGTGGTGGTTTGACAGCTGCTGAGGTCATCGCAGCAACGCACTCTAGATTGATTTGATTTCGATCTCACCAAGGGGGAGTCGCTGAGCACATCTTTACTTGCGCTATTTATTTTCAGTGTGCCACCGGGTATTGAATTGTGCCTCAGTGTGCCCCGAAGTGCCACTGCTTGATGATTCAGATTTTGCTTGGCAACTACCAAGACAACCAACTGTTTGTTTTCATTTTGCAGGTCAAATGCACATGGTTGCCTAGTTTTTTCACCCAAACTCAAGTGTCAAAATTGTGCCTCAGAGTGCCTCGGTGTGCCACACAGCGTATAAGACGGTGTGCTTGGCACCTCTTGGCACAATGTTCCAAGCGACTAGCCCCTTGGATCTCACTGAATTTCTTTCCGGCTCATGAAAGATCAGTATTTTCACATGTTTTCGTACTTTTTAAATATAACTTTTTCTGCATATAAACACAGCAACCATGAATACGAACCAAACCGTGCAAGAGTCATGTTGATCGGTTCATCCGTTTGTGAGTTTAATTGCCCCAAAGGAACTCCAAACTTATTTTTATATATATACTAGCCAGGCTTGTCCACACTGAGCGCATGAAAATTCTGCTCTTTTGATTTAAACCACAAAAACCATCGTTTTTAAGCAATCTTCTTATCCTACCTGATAGCAGGATGTTTGAATATCCTAAATGACATTTGGAACTGTCAAAAAATCACACCGCAGTGCCGCACTGAGCGCGCAAAGAGAAATTCACTGGGGTGAATTCACCCGGGTGAAATTCTCTTTGCGCGCACCGTGTGGCACTGCGGTGCGATTTTTTGACAGTTCAAAATGACATTTAGGTAATTTCAACATCCTTCTATCGGGTAAGATAGGAAGATTGCATAAATACGATGGTTTTGGTGGTGTAAATCAAAAGAGCAGAATTTTCATGCGTTCAGTTCGGACAAGCCTGATACTAGCTGTCCCAGCAAACTTTGTCTTGCCAAGCTGTGGTGGTTTGACAACTGTTGAAGTCATCGCAGCAACGCACTCTAGATTGATTTAATTTTGATCACGCTGAATTTGTTCCCGGCTCATGAAAAATCCGTATTTTATCATTTTTTTTTTCAACTTTTTTAGTGGATTTTCGTAACTTTTTGTACATATAAACACAGCCACCACGAATACGAATCGAACTATGCAAGAGTCATGCTGATCGGTCCATCCGTTCTTGAGTTTTGTTGCCTCAAAGAAACTTCAAACTCATTTTTATATATATAGATAGATAACTGGTCGAATTTTACCCCTTCTAGAGGGTACCAAACACTAAAATTCAAACATAATAGTTTAACATGAGAAAATATCGTTTGCTAGTTCCGGCGTGTGCTAATGATAGGTACCGTAATCCGGGGTCAAATTGATCACTTTAAAACAACTTTTGCAGATAACATCAGTGGCAATTCAAATATTGTCAAAAGAATTTCTTTAAAACCAGTACCCAGTGGATCTCCATGGAACCATGTGACAGATTTTTGTTCAACAAACTAAAACTTTAAGTTAAATAACTACAAAAATCAAAAAATTGGAAGTGCCACTTTGGGGCGAAATTGATCAGTATACAATTAAGCATCAGTTGGAAAGGAAAATTTGCTTCTCCGCTTAATTTTGCTCTTCTAAAACCGAATAACGCGTTAAAAATCTTACAACTAGTGAATTTAATACTTTAAATGCAAAATTATTTTTTTGGAAATTCTCCTTAACGCCTAAAGGTAGGCCATTTCATATGAAATAAGTGATTTCTATCACAATAAATTACTATTTCTTCATAAAATGAACTATTTTTTTTACTACCCTGGCCAAGTTCGCAGGGGTTGACGGTATTAAAGTGAAGGAGTTTCATTTTGATTATTGTAATGTAGTGTTCTTTAGTGAAACATATCACCTTTTTAACACTTTAATGCGCCTCCAACGGTTCATTACGAACCGGCTGCTGCAGATGGAGTATGACTGATCATATGCATCAGACATGCTCGATAAACACGGAGGATCCGCCAGGGCTCAGTAGAGTCTATTCCCAAGCAATAGTTTCAAGTCGGTTGGATTTGAGAAGGTTTTGATGATCGTTACAAATCCTAATAAAAGTTATACAGGATTTGTGACAGGTTTTGGAACCTTTAACAGCCAGCTGACTTCAAAATGTTGTTTGGGCTCTATTTCCCACGTTTCTCGGTTGATTTTGATTAGTAATTTATTAATGTCATAGTCGCTTTGTCGATTTTTTACCATGTTAGTTGGTCATATTTTCTTTAAATAATGCAATTAAAATAAACCGACGAATTAATAGTGGGAAGGAGATTTGCAGCACTTAATTGTGCTGATAGATTCGAAGCTAACGTGCGAACATTTAAACGCATTGTTGACATCAATGTGTTCGACGTGACATTTCGGACAAAAGCTGACTGCTTTTTATTAACTGAACAATGTTACTTTTGTATGACTAGGTTGACATTTCTAGGCCACGCATGAGAAAATGACATGGTTTATCGAGGTAGGACCGATGGGACAGAACGAATTTGAATATTTTTCATAGTATTTGTAGGGGGATGAATACATAATAGTTGACAAGCAATTTTTGTTTTATTACAATCAACTGACCAACTTGGCGAGGCTTGCTTACATAACAACTGACAATAAAGAAACCTGTTTTCCTTGACCTTCTACGCAATGGACATCCGACAAAAACACGTGTTTTCGTTAATCTCCTAGGCATTATTAAGACATGACGTATGTGCATGACGAAACAACTAGCAGGACACAGTTCCAGACGTCTCTTTTTAATAACGACATTCAGCATATTTCCAATAAAACTACACTTCAATAAAGCAAAGACTAAAGCTACTATGATAGAACAGATCAGAATGACTGAATTGACTATTACATTGGAGATCTACTTCGAATAACTGACAAATTGACAAGAACCTAACTAAATACATGGACCATACTATAAAAAAACCAATTGACAAAAAGAAAAAAAAAAAGGGGAAACTTTTATTAAAACTATTTTTGTTCAACGCAGGCCAAAACAGTGTCGACTTGGGCCACATGCCTACGTACTTCTGTGTGTTGAAACAAAAATAGAGGCTCCTAGAAGCAAATGTAGGGAAAGGGTGCGGTGTAGAATATAAGCACAGTGTTGCTACCGCCGTAATCACTTTGAAAAAAAAAAAATAAAAAATAAAATGAACTATTTTTTTTACTATTTAATGTTCTGATTAACTAGATAACATCCCAACCAAGGTTCCACAGAAATGTTAAAACAGAGAATTTACGGGAAGTCCTATTAGCAATCGATTGTTTTGAAGCAATGATTTCAGCTAAATGAAAAATGCATTGCAAATTCTTTAAAAAATAAGGAAAAACTAACTTTTTCTAAGAAAATAAAAGTCTACTCTCATCTCTAGACATCTACGAACCAGATGACGTAAAAATTTTAAGATCATCGTAATGCTTAAGAGTTCCTAGCATGAAATTACAATGTAGTACCCGTATGATCAATTTCACCCCGTTGATCAATTTGACCCCGGTTTACGGTACCCTGTATAAGATATGGATACATTTTTGACGTAGGACTACGTCTTTATTTTCTATACCGGGGTACACTTTGCAAAAACCGAAAATCGACCGCGTCACGAAATTATGAAAGATTTCAAACGTTAATAACTCAAAAAGTAAACGATTTTTTGGATTATAGCTCGAATCGATGGGAAAACTGCACAACAATTTTCTACAATACTTGGAAGTTACTATTTTCAATCATAAACTATTGAAAAATTGAAAATTGTTGACCCATCTTTTCACTGACCAATCACGTGCAAGCAGAATTTTGGATTTTTCCTTGCGGTATAAAAGCATTCTGCTTCTTCTCATCTTCCATCAGTCTTCTTCGATGCTTCGACGAGAGCGCATCAGCGGAGCGCCCGTGGAGTATAAATTAAAATCTTCTTCTCCTTTTCGCTCAGTGTTCTTCCGTGCGTCGTCGAGTGCGGAACTGCGGAGGGTTGGCGAGAACGCTTTTGCGTTTCGCTTGCCCATTCTTCACCAGGCTGCCGAGCGTGGCAGACGGACGGACGCTGCCAACCGAGCAGTAGCGGCGGCGGTGAAATCAAATTTTCATCATCGGAGCGTGCGTCATTTGCACTTCCAGCATCGGAGCCAGCACCATCGTCGAAGCAAGTGATCTCCAAGATTCAAAGCAGATTTGATTTTGCGAAATCAAATTTAAACAGTCCTTCTAAGGGCTAGAAATCGAATTTTCCACAGGAGTTAATACCGAATTTTCAACAAGTGCCGACATTTTGAAACAAACCACTGCAAAAGCGCCGCTGGGCGCGGTAGACGCACCGCCGGCAACTGAGCTGGTGGCGATGGTGGCTCATTCGCATTTTCCCGGTGCGGTAGCGGATGGGTAAGACAGCAACTGGGAATAATTATTTACTTCATCGGAGCTAACCCGGTCCCGCGTGAGTTAAAATTTCGACATCGGAGCCAGCATCTGCGATGAACAAATTCCTTCCATTATGGTTTCGTGAAATCAAATTTAAACAGTCCTTGTAAGGGCTACAATTCTGAATTTTCTGCAAGAGTTGTTAACGAATTTTCCTGGAAAGTGCCGACATTTCAAAATCAACTTGTACGAAGGCGTCGTGTGGAAATTAAATCGCGCTTTCTCGCATCTACACACTTAGATTTTTTTACAGTATACGGTAATTTTTTACCGAATTCTCAACAGCTGAACGTTCGGTAATCCGTTCGGTAATCGAAACGGGTACCGAACATCCGGTAAATGAAATTTTAGAAAGGCTGTCACAAATTACCGAATTTCTCCGGTAATGTGAGTTGCAGAATTACCGTAGAATTTCGGTAATTCAATGTTTTCATTAGGGTTTTTTTTACAGATTTTCGGTACTTCTAAAAATAAAAAAGTGCAGCCTTGGGTTCAGATTTTTTATTCGCCACCTTTTCGGAGAATTGAAACGTTTTGACTCATATTTTGCTTATAAACTGCACCATTTTCACTTAGTTTTGTCGCGGCATTGATCCGTAGCAGGAACGTGAAGCGAGTTTGCACCCATGCGAACAACTGCGGAGAGTCTGACTGGAACGGAATGTTGACTTTTTACACGGGTGAAGGCGAGAATCAATTTATGTACGAATACTTACTACACTAAACGCGATGCTCCAACAACATTGCATTTCTGCGGCCATTAAACTAGATTTTTTTCAGAGGACACTACCTATAGTCGAAGTTCTGACTGAAGCCGACATGGAAAGTTAATCTTTCACCAGTTTGACATTTCGAATTCGTTGCTCGCAACTTTACGGAATTTCGGTAAAGTAGGGTGCGATTTACAAACTTTTCGGTAGTGTTTGTTACAGTATATGGTAGAACCCCGGTTTTACAGTGCGTACTGTAAATTATTTGACAGATGATGCTGTCACAGTATCGAATTACAAACGGTTCGGTAACTAAATTACCGAACTCTTGTAAAATTAATCATCATTACCGAAAAGCGGTAGTTTTTTCACTTTACCGAAATTTTCCAGCAAAAAAATTACCGAACAGCGAAATTGAATCTGAGTGTGTATCATAGATTTAATATAGAATCGGTTAAATAATTAAAATAAATCAAATTACATAAAAAGCATTAAAAATCATCAATTTTATTCAATTCAAAGAACATTTAGGATTGAAGAATGAAAATCGTTGACCAGTGTTGCCAAATTTCAATATAATTTTTCATAGCAATAATTTGATTAATTTACACTGATTTGGCCAATAAGCCTTCAAGAAAATCGTATGAAACATAGTTTGTCAAAGATAATATATAGATCATGAGCAGTCTACTTATTAGCAACAGTTTGATAATGTTTAACATTAAATAACAGTAAATAACTATTAACTTGTGCTACATCTCTTTGATTGCAGGTAAATCTGCATGGCATCACTGATTTTTACCCCTCTCTCGTCTAGCCAATCACGTGCGAGAGGGGAATCCAAATTTTTGCGGCGTATATAAGCTAACTGCTTCTTCTCATCTTCCATCAGTCTTCTTCGATGCCTCGACGAGAACGCATCAGCGGGGCGCTCGTGGAGTATAAATTAAAATCTTCTTCTCGTTTTCGCTCAGTATTCTTCTGTGCGTCATCGAGTTCGGTGGGGTCGGCGAAAGCGCTTTTGCGTTTCGCTTGCCCATTCTTCACCACACTGTCGAGCGCGGAAGATGGTCGGTCGGGCGGGCGGACGGACGCATCGCTCAAACCGAGCAGTAGCGGCGGCGGTGAAATTTTAATCATCGCGCGTTATTTGCACTTCCACCATCGTTGAAGCAAGTGATCTCCAAGATTTCAAGCAGATTTGATTTTGCGAAATCAAATTTCAACAGTCCTTCTAAGGGCTAGAAATCCAAATTTCCACCAGAGTTAATACCGAATTTTCCTAGCAAGTGCCGATATTTTGAAACAAACTACTGCAAAAGCGCCGCTGGGCGCGGTAGACTCACCGCCGGCAACCGAACAGATAGCGGTGGTTCATTCGCATTTTCTCAGTGCGGTAGCGGATGGGTAAGACAGCAACTGGGAATAATTATTTACTTCATCGGAGCAAACCCGGTTCCACGTGAATTGAAATTTCGACATCGCAGCCAGCACCATCGTCGAACAAATATCTTCTGCAAGTTGATCACACTTTGGTTTCGCGAAATCAAATTTAAACAGTTCTTGTGAGGGCTACAATTCTGAATTTTCTGCAAGAGTTATTACCGAATTCTCCTAGAAAGTTAGTGTCGACATTTCGAAACCAACTACTACGAAGTCGCCGTGCGGAAATTAATGATTAACTCTTGAGTGAATTCTCTATCGGTAGTTCTGAAAAGAACTGAATGGTTAATTGGTAGGGAACTTGGCATCAGTCTTGGAAAATTGATGGTCATGGCTTTCCTCTCGCCGATCGGTTTCTAACTTCTTCTTCTTATTCTTCTGCCTTTTCACCAACCAACGTGCCCTTCTCGCCGTACGCGGTTCTTCAGGCCCTTCTTGAAGAATCGTGCTAGTATCGCGTTTATAGTTATGTGCGGTGTACTTCTTGATGCCCTGTAGGGACGCTTCGTTGCGCTCATTCAGGATCTCAATTGCAGCAACAACAATATCGTTTACCGGGGAATGGCCTCCGGTTGCCCCAGTCTTTGGAGGCCCACGGTCCCTTGGACTTATCATGGACATCAAGTGGGAATAATTATTTACTTCATCAGAGCTAACCCGGTCCCGCGTGAATTTAAATTTTGACATCGGAGACAGCACCATCGTCGAACAAATCCCTTCTGAAAGTTGACCAGATTTCGGTTTCGTGAAATCCAATTTAAACAGTTACCGAATTCTCCGAGAAAGTGAAAACACGTAAATTCCAACATTTTGAAACCTACTAGTACGAAAGCGCCGAGCAGAAATCTTTATCGGTAGTCCTGAAAAGGACTAAATGGTAAACTGGTTGAGGACTTGGCAGCAGTCTTGCGAAATTTACGGTCATTGCAAAATTGTTTGAAATACTTATGGAAGGAGTAAGGAACATGAAAGAGTAATTTGCATCAACAAACCTCTGTCGTAAGGAAATTATACAGTTCTAGGATATACTCAACATCCCTTCTACAAGAATCATCACACTATTGAATCCAAATCATCGTGGTCCTACGTCACCCTTTCGTACAACCCATAGGGTTATACCCTTGTAGTTTTTAATTACGGTTCCACTTCGCACTATTTACAAGCATTCCTTATGGGATTAGCTATAACTGGTATTGTATGGTGAAATAGGGTGCAAGGAAGCCAACATTTTAAGGAAAATGATTTAATTCTATTATAATTTGAGCAAAGTTTAAATAAGTGTTTCCATCATGTGATCGTAATCTTTTGTTCACATTTTTATTCTTGTTGATTTGCATCGTTAAACGTTGAAAATCAACTATAGCAAATTTGAGGTACTAACTGGCCCATAACTGGTACACTGAGCCTGCCAGATTTTTCGTCTGCCATTTTATTAAATTTAAAAATTAAGACTATAATTCGACTAGTTCAGATTATGATTCCTTACCGTTTGGATTGTTCGTTTAATACTTAACTGTTTTTTCTCTTCTTTATATGTCCTACTTTACTTGATGTGCCTTATCGTTTTCATATAAATATGCAATTCAAAAGCATTTCATGATATTTTCACCAATCAAAATAGAAATTTTGATAAATCGTTTTTAATCATCGTCTCAATGTTCAATCACTTTGGGCACTGAAGTGTGCCATTGATTTGGCTGGCGGGTTTCTAAAAGTCTTGTGTCACACCAGTAGCCTGCCGACTGGAAGCTACGCAATCAATTATGCATGACAGTTTGAAAGGTTCATAAAAATTTGTCCACCTTCCCAAACAACCGAATGATTGTGAATCGGTCGCTCGAAAATATCGGCGCCGCCCGATAGGATGTCCATTTCTTGAACGAATCTCTGTTGATGATGGGTGCGAAGTAGCGTCTTCACCTTCACGCTATCTACTCGTTTTAAATCAAGTCGTGCATGGGTTTGGAGCCCACAACACAGGAAAGCAGTTTTGCACTTGGCGGGGTGCGCGTCGGAACGTGAAAGCACCCCTGTCAATGGCGAAGAATGATGGACGAAACGAAAGGCGCACATTTTGGTAAATGTAAATAGCCTACCAGCCCACAACTTCGACGAACACGAATTAGCTTTATGGCGTCATTATTTTTTAAGGGACTGTCTGGTTGACTGAGTGACCGACTGCGGCGCGGGATGTTATCTGGGATGGGTGTCACAGTCGCATCGTCGCCATCATAGGTGATGCGCCATAGCCATGAAAGTGGCACTGCAGCCCGTTAATGGCGTTGGGCTTCGGAAGGAAATCGGTTCAGATAACTTCTTTTATTAGAAGATAAAAATGCGCGCCCAAGAAGGTTGTACGCCTTCTCGTCTCGTTTGGAGGGACTTTTCGAAAGCCTTCGTTAAATACTGTTTGCATTGGTTTTGCGTTGGAGGTGAAAGTTTTCGAATATTATGCTGGCTTTTGTTTGATAAATTAATCCACTGCTTAGGAGCGTTTGAGATAATGAATTGCTCAACGAAAAGGGAATTTTGTATGGTTTTGAATCCAGTTTGATGTTCCACTTTTATTTTGAGTACGTAAATACACAAAAGCATATCAACATACATACTTTTATTCGCACAACATCACAATAAGATTAACACATAATACAGATTAACCCATAATCAAAAACAGTACACCACAATACTCGGTTGTGGTGGTCGCTCTCCATCCTCGGACAGTCCAATACTCGCCAGATCGCCCATCGTGCTCTCTGCGCTCCACGCCTACTTGTGCCAACCTGATCAGAAGCAAACACTAACTTTGCAGGGTTGTTGTCCGGCATGCCTTTCCCACCGTACCGTATCTTTCCAGCTTTAGCCACTTTATGGATGATGGATTCGTCGTAGAGCAAAGTGAGCTCATGGTTCATCCTTCTCCGCCACATACCGTTCTTCTGTACAACTCCAAAGATTATCGTTTGCACTCGTCCCTCGAAAACCTCGAGTGATTGAAGGTTTTCTTCGAGCATGATCCATATCTCGTGTCCGTAGAGCAGGGCTGTCCCATCTTTTTCGCTTGTTTCATACATGTTTGATCCGTGTGATCTCAAAAACGGTCAGGTATGAGATCTTTTAGCATTAAACTAAAGCCGAAATTTATATTTAACTTCCTTAGTTATTGTGACAATTAGGTCGAAAAATTGATCCTGTCCGCAGGTCGGACCAACCCCCGCAACTTGACAGATGAGCTCAGTTTCGCGTACCCACTTGCAAATCGCAGATGTCGCCACTGTACGTATATAACGACCTTCATCATGAAAGCTTTTGAAGAAACTTGCCCTCTGCGGTCTGTGAAGACCACAATAGGAACCCCTTGGTGGAACTCTGATCTGGCGAAGCTTAGGAAACAATGTAAAAAGAATTTGGAACAGACGACGTTCTGCTGGATCGGATGCTTTGGCTTTCAGGTCGGCTCGCAAGGCCTACCAGAAAGCTCTTCGGTCTGCTGAACGTTCCGGCTGGAAAAACCTTTGTACAAATGTTTCCAGTCTGAGTGAAGCCAGTCGGTTGAACAAAATCCTTGCAAAATCTAAGAATTTTCAAGTGAACGAACTTCGTTTGCCAAATGGTGATTTCACTTCCTCTGATGAGGAAGTTTTGGAATGTTTATTCTGTACACACTTCCCCGGATGTGTGGATATTACATTTATATTACTTTAGAATCGATTGAATGGGCATTTAATAGCTTTGCTCCTTTCAAATCTACTGGGACAGATGGGATTTATCCTATTTTGCTTCAGAAGGGATTTGATCATTTCAAACATGTTTTAAAACAACTACTTGTTTGTAGTTTCGCTACAGGGTATATTTCCAAATCCTGGCGGGATACTACTGTACACAACTGTACTGTGCTGTACTGATATGTACTGTACTTTACATAAAGTTTATTCCGAAAGTGGGTCGTGCGTCGTATGAAGAAGCAAAGAGTTTCAGACCTATCAGTTTTACCTTTTTTATTCTGAAATGCTTCGAACGCATTGTCGATCATCACATCCGTGATGTTCATCTGGTCAACGTGCCTCTTCATGTGATCCAACATGCTTACCAATCTGGAAAGTCCACTGTGACTCTTTTACACAAAGTTGTTTGCGATATCGAGAAGGCATTCGCTCAAAAGCAATCCAACAAAGTAGTTCTAATCAGGTGGCATAAGTATCATTTTACGATTCTTCATGATTTATAACGCGTTCAATTGCTTCCTAAAAGGGAAACCCCAATTCCCCTACATGCCCTACATGCCTGCGCAGAATTCTTCCTTATCAATATCTCTCTGCACTCACTGTTGAACTGTGTGTTAATTAACCCTAAAAGGGAAACCTTCATGGCCTCAGTTTCGCCTCGCTGAGTGTGTTCCATCGAAGACGAGCTCTGAAAGGCGCCTGGGGTCCAATGGACCCCAGGTATCCCTTTTAGGGTTAAAGAAAGTTTAAATCGCAGTTTATCACCAGATAGGTAGCACCATTTGATGATAGTCTATATTAGAGCCACGATAAGATAGGTTATGATTTTGATAGTAATGGAGACTGCCGATCATCAATCAGAATGTGCTCTATTTCGTCTGTTACCATAAAGCAGGATGTGTTGGAAGAAGGTGCTATGTACGAATGTCGAAGTTCTTGTAAGAACCGAAATCTATGAGTTGTTTTCGGGTGTTTTCAGACGATGTGTGCTGAACTTTCGAATGCCCCATCATGGCCTACCTGACTATCTATGACGATCTCGGCATTAAGGCTTGGGCAGCGGTCATACTTGCATACGGGTTGCGCCGGTCATACTTGCATACGAGTTGCGCATAGAATTCGTCTTTGTCATCAACAATGCTTCCGGAGTTGAAGTATCAGTGCTTGATCCTCAATCTTCAGGAAAACCCGAATTCAGGCGGAGTCTGTTTTAAAGTTACTAAAAATAGAAAGAAACGAATAAGCATCAAGATGTCTACCTCAACACCTACAACCTTCCAGCCACCATCGAAATTGTCCATTAATAATAATTCATATCCCATGTAGCTGTTTCCAGAAGCGCACGTGTCCATATTTATTTACGCTCATCGACGCAACCAAACACCAATTTTTCCCACATGACTGGACAGGTTCCGAATCATCAATTTTCCAGCCCATAGATCCACACCGACATCTCGACTTTTTCCCCCTTCGCCATCACTTTCCAGCTAACCCCCCACTAACATTCCGGGGCCTCTGTGGACCATGTCCTGTAATCGTGTTCAGTCGGTCATCATGACGGCGATGATGACGACAGAATTCATACCGTGGATATCGTTTCTTCCTGGTTCCGGTGCCGGTGTCGTGCTCTTTCCATCCATTGACGTCCGTTTGGGTGGGTGCTTGTTTGAGTTGTGACGGTATTTCTTCTACCAACGACGCGACATTCTACCGCCACCACCAGCTGACATGCTTTTGGGAGACTGGTTTTCCCTTTAAAAAGGGGAGACTTCCGGCCTGATGCCGAGGCGGAAAAACAAACCCAAACAGCTGGGGTGGAGTGACGTCGACCACCCACCATGCAAACGTTTGGTTTCCAGATTTTCAATGCCATCTAGTGGAAGCTATACTGCGATGACGCGACGGTATGTTTTTCCGCCTGCATTGGCATGGTAAACAGATCCGCCGACGAGACACACGGCGAGCTTAGCCGCAAATTAGAGGAAAATTTGATTTCATTGTGTCAATACGTAATCAATTATTAACAAATTACCTTAATTGAAAACGTACAGAAAAGTCGGGGTTCTCTGCTGGGTTTTATGACATTCGACAGGGTAGATAGGTAAACAGGAAGCAGTGGTACGTACATGAGCGAGCATGGATATTGCATAGGGGAACAAAGCCCAGAATGCCAAGATGGGGTAAAATGGCCCAACTCATAAAATCATTCCTGAATGGGACTTGATCATTACTATAGGTATAGGTGAATGGCGTCAAGATATGTGTACATTGAACATTCTTCTAGAAGCTAGGCCACCACACCCACGAAAAATCTTTTGATTTCCCAATGAAAATTGACAACTTCCGGTTTTTCGTGCTTGCAATTAAGGTTTTCTGGTGATTTTATTACCAGCCAAGTGTTTCCAACGAGAGGGAGGCACACATGGAGACGCATGGTTGTTGAATTCTACGTTTACCATGTTAGGGGTCATTCAAATACTGCGATGATCGTTTTGCGGGGAGGGGGCTAACACTCCATTTATTGAGTATACGAAAAAACGGGACAGAGGGGGGGGGGGAGGAAAGGAGTCGGAAATGCCCGAAAACTGATGGACGTAATTTTTGAATGTTTTCATGAAGTGGCATCTTACCCCACGGCAGATTGTCGTTTTGCACCACTTCCGTTTTACGAATCAGTTTTTAAAATCGCTAAAAACTTATGAAAATGCAATAGTTTAGTGATAGTTTTGCTGAAGTATCGAGCAAATATTGTCTAGTTGCTGGTTACCACTTTGAAAGCCTAACAAATGAGGCTAATAATCATTGAAAACGATGAAAGTTTGAAAAATGGCATTTTACCCCACTTGACCCTAGTCCTGATATAGACGGTTATAACTGCGATAGCACCTACGGAAGCACATATGTTAGCTAGAATGTTGACTTTTTCGGCTGCGTAAAGGTCACGCATAGATGATTTCCCATCCAAAACCGTCAGGCAGCAGGGATATTGTTTACTGAATCATATCGATAATTGAATGAATATTAAAACGGTGCAGTGATACTGCCTTCACGAAATATTTGTATTTCACCCTAATTAATCCACCTAGCGGTGATGGTGCCTTTCTTGTGCTTTAAAATATCCTTTCAACAAAACTCGAGCGACATGTTGATGACATTGACATAAATAAAAAATGAAAACTGCTTGCTAAATCTACTCAATATGGATACATGTTATATTAGCATTACAAACAATATTCAGAAAATATAAGACAACTATCCAAAACTCAAACCAAACAAGTGTTATGAAGCCGCAAAATTTTGAAACGTCATTTTAGATTTTCCGGTCATCATTTTATGACTCCGGATATCTACCCCAACTAAACTAACCGCCATCTTGAACATTGAGACACCATCTTGGATGTTCTGGTATTCATTTTTGGAATCTGCACCTAAAAGTACATAAAATAGTCGCCGTATTGAATTTTGGCATGTCGTTTATGATTTTCTGGTTACCAGTTTTGGACGAAGACCGGCATTCTTCTCCATTCAAACTATAATCATATTGCAGACCTTTTGAAACAGCGCACAGCGTGGGTTTTCTGATTACAAATTTTGAATTCTGGACATATTTTCATACAAAATATGCCCATAATGCAAGAGTTAAAAATCCTATAAAATAGGCGCTAACTTGAATACTGGGCCATTATCTTGGACTTTGGACCGCTATCTTGGATACTCTGGTGGACTCCGAACATATTTCCCATACCAAATACACTTATTTTACATAGTTTTAGAGCTCAAAATTCCTTAAAACAGCCACCATCTTCTGTTGACGCGATCAAATTCTTATTTTTCCATTCAACGTTGACCCATCCTGCTATAAATTTACACCTTAGGAATCTGAAATGGTACGATTTGATGAGATCGCTTTAGTTTTGTCTATATTTTGTTCTCATATATGAGAACTTAGACCTATTCGTCACTGTTGTTCATACCTAATGTTTATCAGGCCATTAAACAAAGCCACGATTTAATTTTTCACATGAACGTTGGTTCTGCTACACAACGGCTAGTCTCTAATGTGATCTAAGGCTATTTTCTTGCTAACCGTTCATTAGATTTTCAAAAAATCTGCGATCTGATGTGTCGTATGTATGGGTTTGGTTCATTTTTATATTTGGTAATTTCCGGTGGGATAGCCGGATCTGATTCCATGAGTCATGGACCATGCAACTACCGGTTGTCCCAATTATGGTCTGAGAATATTTTATTGCTATTTATTCACCTTTACCTAATCACCGCGATTTGATATATTGTATGAATGGGTTTGCTTCACTTTTACTTCTAACCACTTTCGAAGCCACAGCTGAACCCGCAACACTACCGGGAATCTAATGTGGTTTGACCCTATTTTTCCATCAGGTTGTCGATAAGTCGGGATCAGTCTTGTTAGAGATCACAGTCATTTGAACCTTTTCGACGATATTCGGCCTCCTTTGTCTCCGACATTCGCAACACAAGCAATCAAACTACTGTTCGAAACAAAAGTGTCAAACGAATGCACTTCACCACGATAGCGGCTTCGGGAGACGGTTCGGCTTTTGTTATTCCTGTCTTCTTCCATAATAAGAGCTATGTTGCCCATCTGTGTGTCGTATTCAATGCAACATGCAATAATAAACTAATATTAACATTCATAATCGGAATTGGCTGAAAATATATGCGTAAAGCTAGAATTGGACACATGTCATCGTGTCAGATGACATTGATTTGACCCTTTCTTATGTTTATTGATCTTCGTTCTACTGCTCGTGTTGTGTGTAGGTAAGAGGTAACGATAGCGCACGAATGTGACAAAGCCGACTGACACCCGACTGCGGCAACGAAGATAGTAAAAAGTGTCGAATGTTTACAAGACTGGTCGTGATTTGATGTACCGCATCCATGGGTTTGGTTAAATTTTACATTTTACTACCCGGATCTGAGTCCGGGTAACTACCGGCTGAACCAAATGTGGTCTAACATTATTGTCTTGTTAACTGCTCATCGGTTAACCAAAAACGCTGCAAATTGAAGGTGTCACATGCAGGGTTTGACAATTTCGACGGGACTCTCAGAACCAATTCCAGAACACTACCAGTTGTCTTTAGTGTGACGTAAGGCTATTTTCTAGCTAACTGTTCATCAGGTTATCGCAAAAGCCACGATTTGATGTGTAACATGCCTGATATTTGGTTTACTTTTACATTTGGCCTCTTCCGGCCACTCAAAACCGATTCCGAAACACTTGCTGGTCGTTCATTGGGTAATCTAAAAAGCCGCTATTTGACGTGACGCATGTACGGGTTTGTTTCTCTTCCAGATTTAACCACTTCGGCGGGAATCCCGGAACGAGTTCCGGAACACTACCGGTTCAGATATGGTCTGAGATGATTTTCCTGCTCATTATCCATCAGGTCATCGAAAATGCCGTGGTTTGATGTGTCGCTTGCATGGGTTTGGTACAATATTTGGCCACTTCCAGCGGGGCGCCCAGAACCGATTCGGGAGAACTACCGGTTCAGATATGGTCTGAGACTATTTTCCTGCTTACCGCTCATCAGGTTATCGAAAATGCCGTGGTTTGATGTGTCGCTTGCATGGGTTTGGTTCAATTGTATAATTGGCCACTTCCAGCGGGACGCCCAGAACCGGTTCGGGAACACTACCGGTTCAGCACTCTTCGTATTGTACGTAAATGTACGACTCGTGCTGAAAAAAACAACTTTTTGCAACTCGTTACATAAATAACTATAACATGACAACTTTCCGTAAGCAATCTACGAATTACTCCGTTACTACGCAACGCAACGCAACGCGCAATGATCGTTCGGCACGGAATTCTGCCTGTATCCAGAAAAGGACAGTTTTCAGAGAACTTGGAGAACGACGCACAGTTAGATCATGTCTTGCCAATTATCGCATACAGTCAGATCATCCTTTTGTTCCTTTGTACCTTTATTATTTCAATACAATTTCGATAATTATCAATTTAGCAGAAAATTGTGCAAACTATGTTTGCACATACAATTTACATACAATATACATACAACATACAATTTGTTTATCATGATTGAATAACATCAAGTTAACCCGCTGTTTCATCTTACTCCACCTGTTTAAACTTACCCGGTGTACAAAAACTCTATGAATTGTTTTGCAACTTGTTGCAATAAACAAGTAATAATAAATGTGCATATTATGTCGCTGTCATTATTCATCCCGATGATTATATTGTGATTTAAGACCAGTTTTAAATAATCGGGGTAATTTACGACCTGGTCTAATATTCTAAAAAGCATAAGAGTGAGCTGCATATTATCATTGATAAATGGTTACCAATGCTCAAATGTTAATTAAGGGAACATTCATGACGAGACGTGAATTTATTATCATCGCGGCAAGAGAGTCAATAAATCAGAACCTTTAACAACCCAATAAGACGCATCATAAATTTCTAAAACATATTGATTATCGATGTTCACCGTTGAATGTCCAGTGCTTTTAGGAAAATAAGACCGAAGTTGTAAACCTTTCAATACTAAGCTGAGAGTAATCTCCTGCAGAAGATTTTACATTTGAGAAAACATCAGTATTAGCTTCAAACATCATTCAAAAGTAGAAGAATTTGAGTAAATTTACTTTGAAAAATCGTTACGTGAATGTTGCATGTTAAATCAATGTCAATTTGCTGCATTCCAAGTATTTTAATAATGAACTAGAAGGTCATGAACATCATCTGGTACACCCAGAACATTAACAATGCTCCAGTTACCTATTGTCAGACAAATTCACCGTGGAAACCCACACTCGTAACCTTCGTATAAGCATATCGGAATGCATGAGATGTAGAAACAATAACCGCCATTTATCTGAACTAAAGTTCATACCGTTGCCGAATGGGTGGTCGCTCGCTGGATCCCCCATAAACCAGCGACCGAAATCCAAACGCTAGAATAATATTTACAGTAAAAATATCGAGCATCTATTTTTATTAATTCCGGTTCACGGCACATTTTGCATATGACGAGCTACGGAAAGCAGAACGTTGTCGTCAGCTGCTGTCCGATGCACATTTTCCCGCGTGACAGAGAGCCATCATTTATCAGCAGGGCCAGCCAGCAGCAGCTGATGGTCGTCCGGTCGGTCAGTCAGTGTCAAAATGCTGAGGGTCCTTTTTTACAAGTGATGCAGAAAGGGAAACGAATGAACTTGAACGAAAAAAAAAAACGAACCATTTTAGTGTAGTGACAGCAGTTTCCCGCGACAACCATATCGGGATATTTCTCCCGATTCGATTCTCGCAATTCTGCTACAATGTTAAATCACGTTCAATGCTCAAGCACCCTCGCACCGGTTGCGATGGCACAGATTTTTCCGAATAATGAAAGATTTACGTGGAATAGCTTGCAGGAATAAAAATATACATCACATATGGAGTCAATAGATAAAAAAAGCAGATTGGAATCGATAAAAACCTGTGTTTTGACAGGGAACGAATGAACTTTTCTACTGGAACTAATTTTATTTCATAAAATCGTCCCGTTTTTGCGAACCAGAGTCTTTTGCCATTTTCCCAAATGCTTAACTCCCTTTCGATATACGATCGTTGTCCGAGGAAGTCAAGTTTATACATTTTGCACATTCATTTTGTGCAATTGGTCACGGCTTTTCCAGATAATCAAAACAACTGCGTGTGCCTCAGGGTGATAAAAGTGACCTCTCCAATGATTGGAATATTGCGCACGTGTGACTAATATGATTTGTGGGGAATACATGAGAAGGGTAGATACAGTGTTTTTCAACGCTTCGGATTTTTTCTCAAATTCTTATAGATACATAAAGAGATACTGTTCCTTGAGAAGGGGTGGCACAAAGAAGTGTTTAGTCGAATGAATGTCTTACATACATCGCTATCCCCTTGACCTGTGCTCAGGTCAAATTTCTGTCAACTTCCTTGATTTCCTTGTTGAGCCTGCCTCTGCTGCGATGTCCTGCTGGGTTCCAATTTAACCCTACACAGCAAATAATTTTGTAATATCCAGGCGCGTAATTTCAGGCGATGTATCCATTTTTGAACGTAATTTTATTCGGTTACATCGTTTTCCAACATTTATCACACTCACTATGTACAGTGACCTAGACCTGTTCACTTTGAAACTTTTTTTCTCCGATTCTCCGTGACACATCAAATTATCAACCCACATGCAAAAACAAGTCTTCAGTCCAAAATTGAGCCAAATTGATAAAGATTTAAAGGTGTATCAAATCAATTTTGTGTTTTTTTAACCGTTTTCACAGAAATTTACTCATAAATCCAGAAAATTTCTCCGAATGGGTGTCGAAAATACCGTTAGGATATAGTTAGTACAATACTCTACAACTTTGCCGAAGATACTACGGTGTTTAAATTGCTTATTTCGAAGCTATTCAATAATTTTAGTTGAAAAATCACGAAAAAACACGATATTTTGACGATTTTACATAAAAAAGTCATGTTATTTTACATTATTTTACGTGACTAAATTAATTAGCTATTTGTCCTTTGTGTAACGAACATTTCGTCCATACATCGTTTTTGTGTTGGAATTCGTTTTCAATGACTAATTATCAAAAGTATGTCACGTTGATACTAAAAATCGCGTAGAGTTGCCAGCACGAATTAAAACAAAGTTACCCATGATTAAGACGTCATGTATTCTAATGTCTTTCGATTCAAGTATCAGAAATGGCGCAGATGATAAGGCTCGAGCCTGCGGATCAGAAGGTCCCAGGTTCAAGCTCAAATACATAATAAACTTTTTTTTTTCTTTGTAGCAGTTAGGATGATGAATCTGCCATGACTTACACGCAATCTCCCAAATAATGATGATCGGGACCTGCCAATTAAGCCCATTCCAGGACTAGCTAGATATTTAGTTTACGTGTTGACAAGAAATCGTGTCGACGAGATCTGCTGTACGATATATTGAACATCTGTTTCATACCGATTAATTTAGCTAAATAAAACAATTCAATACGATGATGGAACTGCTTCTGGATGCAAAATTTATCATACAACTGTGGAGATTACTTGCATCTAGGGTATCGCGCCACTTGGGCGGTGGCTTCTATATTCGTCTGTTTTCTACTATAACTCAGTCAAATTTGAACCAATTGACTTGAAATGTTGTACACGGGTAGATACTATACACAGCAAATAATTTTGTAATATCCTGGCGCGTAATTTCTGGCGATGTATCCATTTTAGAACGTAATCTCACTCGGATACATCATTTTCTAACAATTATCACACTCACCATGTGCACCGTAGTTGGCAACGGAAAGTGTCAACAAACCCAGTCCAGCAGATACCTAGAAACAGTATCATATTTATCACCCACATTCTAACTCGGTGAAATAGCCGAGAGGTAAGGGATATGCCTCACAATCAACGGATCTGTGTACGAATCCATGCCAATATTTTACTTATATATGATTCATCTATCGTTCCGGTTCTAGCGATTGCTAGACTCACTTTCAAGCTACGGCGGCTAGTTAGCTGTGTGGAAAGGATGTAATTCGTACATCACTTTTACGACGCGACTGATGTGCAGTGAAAGTGATGTGATATCACAAGAATTTTTTTGCTGTGTACGTATCTCACCACATTCCAAAAGTTGTGTCAATTGGATCAAATTTGACTGAGTTATAGTGGAAAACAGACGAATATAGAAGCCACCGCCCAAGTGGCGCGATTCCGTATCTAGCCACAAGCTACACAACCACACGATAAAGGGAAACTACATTCTCACTATGCACTCTACGGTTTCGAAACAAGGCTACACAGCAAAAAAATTCTTGTGATATCACATCACTTTCACTGCACATCAGTCGCGTCGTAAAAGTGATGTACGAATTACATCCTTTCCACACAGCTAACTAGCCGCCGTAGCTTGAAAGTGAGTCTAGCAATCGCTAGAACCGGAACGATAGATGAATCATATATAAGTAAAATATTGGCATGGATTCGTACACAGATCCGTTGATTGTGAGGCATACCCGAGCAAAGTCTAACAACAAAATGATAGCAAATCGAAAACACGATTTGTAATCAGCAGCAAATTAATATCACATTTTGATATCAGATTGTCTTGATTCAATTTGATTTCAAATTCTGATTTCGTTTTGCTGTCACGTCAACTTATTATAAATATTAAAGTTTTTAAGTAGGTAATTTTAAAACTTCTAGGCGATCTTGTATAACACAACTAATGCTATAGCATCAGTGCAATTAACATATTGCATATAAGTTTGCATATCATTCGAAAAACTATACATTTAACGATTTTTCCATTTTTTTGCACTGATAGCAAAAACAGTTATCAATTTGATATCACTGATGGCAGGAATTGTTTTCAACTTTCTGTTACGGGAACATTTTTCTGCTCTCATTTTTGATGTTTTAACCGTTAAAACGACCACAATGACAACAACCTGAGTTATCATAATTTGCAATATCACAACATCAAAATTAGTTTTCAATTTGCTGTCAAGCTTTGCTCGGGTATCCCTTACCTCTCGGCTATTTCACCGAGTTAGAATGTGGGTGATAAATATGATACTGTTTCTAGGTACACTGTGGTGCATAATTGATCGGACAAACGCCGATTTTCATACAAAATGGCCAAGTTTAAGATGCTGTAACTATGGTTTGCTTTGTTGGATTGAGCTCAATTTTTGACACGAAACTACAAATATGCTGAATTTTGTGTATACAAAGTTTAAAATGTTTTCGTTCACAGGTCTGGGCGTGGCAAGGCGTTGAAAAAATTGCAAAAGTGATCGGACAGCGGCACGCGTGTAAATCAAAGGGGTACCGCTGTCCGATCACTTTTGCAATATTTTCAACGCCTTGCCACGCCCAGACCTGTGAACGAAAACATTTTATACTTTGTATACACAAAATTCAGCATATTTGTAGTTTCGTGTCAAAAATTGAGCTCAATCCAACAAAGCAAACCATAGTTACAGCATCTTAAACTTGGCCATTTTGTATGAAAATCGGCGTTTGTCCGATCAATTATGCACCACAGTGTATCTGCTGGACTGGGTTTGTTGACACTTTCCGTTGCCAACTACGGTGCACATGGTGAGTGTGATAATTGTTAGAAAATGATGTATCCGAGTGAGATTACGTTCTAAAATGGATACATCGCCAGAAATTACGCGCCAGGATATTACAAAATTATTTGCTGTGTATGATGCCAAATTGCAATGAGATGCAGAGTGTAGTCTTATTAACTTATAGCTGGATCGAAACGCAAAAAATCCTATTCCAGGGCTCGAACCTTGAATCTTCGAATCGGCAGTCTCATGCTCAACCATCTACACCAAATTGAAACCGCACAGCAAAAAAAATCTTGTAATATCACATCATTTTCGATGCACATCAGTCGCGTCGTAAAATTGATGTACAAATTACATCCGTTCTACGCAGCAAATCAGCCGCCGCAGCTTGAAAGTGGGTCTAGCAATCGCTAGAACCGGAACGATTGATGAATCATATATAAGTAAAATATTGGCATGGATTCGTATACTGATCCGTTGATTGTGAGGCGTATCCCTTACCTCTCGGCTATTTCACCGAGTTGGAAGGTAGATGATAAATATGATACTGCTTCGGAGTATTTGCTGGAATGGGTTTGTTGACACTTTCCGGTGCCAACAAGGGTGTACATAGTGAGTGTGATAAATGTTGGAAAACGATGTAACCGAATGAAATTACGTTAAAAAATGAATACATCGCCAGAAATCACGCGCCTGGATATTACAAAATTATTTGCTGTGCGATGCAGATGCGACAAAGAAATGTAATGACGTTTTAATCATGGGTAACTTTGTTTAATTTTGTGCTGGCAACTCTATGCGATTTTTAGTATCAACGTGACATACTTTTGATAATTAGTGAATGAAAACGAATTCCTACACTAAAATGATGTATTGACGAAATGTTCGTAACACATAGGAGCAACAGCTCATTAAATTAGTCACTTAAAACAATGTAAATTTACATGACTTTTACATAAAAAACCGTAAAAATATTGTATTTTTTCGCGGTTTTTTAACGAAAATTGTTGAATTACTTTGAAATAAGCAATTTAAACACCATAGTGTCTTCGGCAAAGTTGTAGAGTATTGTTCCAACTATATTTCAACGATGTTTTCTGTACCTTTTCGGTGCAATTTTCTGGATATTGGAGTACATTTTCGTGAAAATGCTCGAAAAAACATAAAATCGATTTGATACACCTCTAAACCTTTATCAATTTGGCTCAATTTTGGACTGAAGACTTGTTTTTGCATGTGGATTGATAATTTGATGTGACACGGGTAGGTCAAAAAAAGTGAACAGGTCTAAGTACACCCTTGTTGGCACCGGAAAGTGTCAACAAACCCATTCCAGCAAATACTCAGAAGCAGTATCATATTTTTCATCTACCTCCCAACTCGGTGAAATAGCCGAGAGGTAAGGGATACGCCTCACAATCAACGGATCAGTGTACGAATCCATGCCAATATTTTACTTATATATGATTCATCAATCGTTCCGGTTCTAGCGATTGCTAGACCCACTTTCAAGCTGCGGCGGCTGATTTGCTGCGTAGAGCGGATGTAATTTGTACATCAATTTTACGATGCGACTGATGTGCATCGAAAATGATGTGATATTACAAGATTTTTTTTGCTGTGTAGTCGTGGAATGGGATCATTATTACCCCAAAATGTGCACTACGTCATCAAGGTGAGCGTCAGCTAATGCACGAAGAAGGTTAACGCTTGCTGGTAGATTCCGTTCCCGTCCCTGCATAGAATGTGACCGACCCACCTCCACTTTCGCTCCCGAATTTCCCGGCTTTCGATGACATCGATGATTGAGCTCCAAGTTGGAGATCAAATTGTCAGGCCACCATGCACGAATTATATACCGAAGACGTCAATTGATGAAAACCTGCAGCTCAAGTGATACACAATAACTTTCACTGGCGTACAGCAGCACAGATTTCACGTTCAATCGACTAATCTGGTTGTTTTTTCATACATTTCTTAAACTCGCAAAATCAGCCCTCGGCTTCTGGATCCGTGCACCTATGTCAATCTTGGTGCGCCTTCGGCCGTCATTTGTCTACAAAGATATTTTAAGCTTTTAACATTCTCCGTTGCTTGCACATCTACCGTAAAGCTGGAAGGGTTGACCGTGTTTACATCTAACGATTTGGCATTGTTGACGTTGATAGTAAGACCTGCCGCCGAGGAGCGATTGACATGGTCATCGAGCTTACTCTGCAGAGTGCCGTTAAGCTAGGAGAGCAACGTCATCAGCCAATTCGAAATCATTTAGGAGCTCCATGGTAATGGGCTGCCACAGCAACTCATTTGGATGTAATTCACTTTCAATCGCACCTACCAGGATCTCGTCGATTACGATGAGGAACAGTAGCGGTGATAGTATACATCTACATATGCCTCACTCCAGCAACGACCTGGATGGGATCGGACAAGACACCGTTGTTCAGTACTCTGCACGAAAATGCCCTGCACTGTGCTTCAATGAGGCCGATGATTTTCTCAGAGAACTCTTGCGGTCTGAGGGCTTCTCATATGTTTCCGTGATTGAGAAGGTCGAAAGCTTTTTCGTGATTAATAAACACCAGGTAGAGAGTCTCTTGAAATTCATTGATTTGCTCCAGAATAATACGGAGCATGACACTACGGTCCACACAGGATCGTCCGACACGGAATCCAGCTAACTGCCGTCGGAGAGTTGCGACAATGTTCTCCTGTATCCGGTTGCAAAGTAGAGGACTTTGAAAACGATACAACAATAACATGATACCTCGCCAATTATCGCATACATTCAGGTGACCTTTTGCGTTCTTTTACTTACTAAGACGCTTTGCATCCAGTCGACCGGAATAGTCGTGGTTTCCTATATGTTGCAGAATAATTGATGCAGTACCTAGTTGTGCGGATACTACGGGGCAGCTTTGAGCATCTCAGCTGATATGCGATCGACCTCTGGGGCCCTGTTCGATTTCATGCTATGGATGGCTGTTCCTATCTCCTGCACTGATGGAGCTTCGGTGTTTACACGGGTAATGCGTCGAACCCTTGACGGATCATGCTGAGGTGTTGGTGGCGTGGTCGACACGTGAAAAAGGTTGCCAAAGTTCTCGAACCAGCGTTGGTCAGCCGGGTCGGTCAATAACTGTCCAGACATGTCTTTCTCGAGCATCGTAGCATTCATCTTAGTCACACTGAGGCGACGTGAGACATCGTACAGGCGCGTGTCGCTGGTATTTGCGGCTTTCTAGCCTTCGTCGGCTAGGAAGACCGGCCACGCTCTTTTGTCCCGCCTACATGAGCGTTTCGCTTCCTTCTCGAGAGCCGAATAGCGCTGACGGGCTACGGCCTTGGCTCATCGTGTTTCCGCTCGCTCTGTCTTTGTCCAGGTGTCATCCGTGATTCACTGCTTTCTCTGGGTGCGAAGCTCACCCAAATTACTCTCACCGGTGGCGATGAAGGCGTTCTTAATGTCATTCCATTGATCTTCTACACTTCCACCTTCCGCAGCACGGTTCTCTAGCTCATCGACGAAGGACCATTTCACCGCAGCGCCTTCCAGTCGGCGTGTGTTCAATCGGCGCAATTTTGGCGTTACGTTTGTTCCGCATATCAGGAAGGCTCTGTCTCCATGTTTGGGTGATGAAGATGTGGTCGATTTGATTTTCCGTGACGTCATCACGAGAAACCCATGTCACTTTGTGCACTTTTAAATGGGTAAAGAGCGATTTCCCAATCATTATGTCATTGTTGCCTTCGAGTTGAAGTCGCCATGAGGATCTTGATATCATTTTAGGAATCTTATTCGCGACAGCATCCAGTTGGGCATCGTACACAAATTACGTAACGCTATAGGGGGAGGGGGGGGGGGTCTAGCTTAGCGTTACGAGCCATACAAAAGCGTTACAAGGGGGAGGGGGGAGTCTGAAATCGCTGATTTAAGCGTTACGTAATTATTGTACCATGCCTTGGCTGTAATAAGGACTGTTCAATTTATAAAACGGACAACTTTATAAGGCTATAAAAAGAAGACGCGTAGTTCAAATTTAACCACGCTTGCTTCGTTTTTCAGAACATCATCTCTCATTATAGTATTAATTTTTGAATCGAATAAAAATAGTTTTATTTTATAGAAAATCGGCCAGATGTTAAATAAGGTGAATTTTTCGATTGCTGAAAATTGAAAATATGTATAAAATTACTGTTCACATATGGTATATCGTTTTTAATACCAGAAAAGTTTGTGCCATGCTGCAGGAGCATGAGTAATAAACATTCTGGCAAAATTTAAACTCAATTGGAAAATTAAGTGTTGAGATATTAAAGTCTCAAGTTAGATTCGATTTTTTGAATAAAATTCAATTGTGAAGCAAAAAGGTCATGAAAATATTAAATAATCAATTTTTTTATGCATCCAGTCGAAAGTAGGAATAATGTGGATTTAAATGCAAAAAACTACTTCTTAATAGCATTGCTGGTTTGGTTACTGTGCGCCATTACAGATAGATACAGTAATCAAAACAGTTTCGTTCTTTGATGGTTCTTCCAAATACCAATGCTACCTAATGCAAATTTTGCATAACAATGATGTTGGAAATAAAAACTTTGCTTCCGATTATTATTAAATAAGGTGTACAATAACATAGGACCAACTTTGTTGAAAATATATATTAATAAGTTTCGCTAGAGTCGAAAATCTGCATCAATGGAGCAAAAAGTATGAACTTTTTTAATATGACCATATTTATGGATTAAATTTGTGATGAAAAATGCAAATAAAAGTTATTTTTTCTTCTGTATCATTCAGAGAGCAATATTCTACTACTCTGGACAAATTTTTAGCCGAATCCATGATGTTATTACAACACAGGACTTTAATGAACATTTTTTAATAATTTCTATGAAAACAAGGCAACTCACTATATCAAGCTGGAGCCTGCTTGGTACATTATTACTGATCAACTATTGAGTTTTACCTTTAGAAGAACAGTGTAAGCTTCTAATTCATTAAAAACTTCATGAAAATGTGCATGTTAAGTATGTGGAAAGTTATGTCGAATTTTGAGAAATGGGTTTTTATTGATATTTTACGAAAACCGCTTCAGTTACACAATAAAGAACATTTTGCTGAATGTTATATTTTTCCTACATTTGAGAATAGCTATAGAAAGATACGCAAAAAATTGATAATGATTTTATTGAAAAATAAAAAAGATATCGTACAAGCAAGTTGTCCGTTTTATAAATTGAACAGTCCTTAGTTCTTTTTGTCTCGCATTTCATCAGCAGCGGTTGGCGCGAAACATAGCATCATAATAAGGTTTCGTACCCATTTTCTGAATCTGACCACGAATATCCTTTCTGAGCGAAGCATGGGCGTGACCGCTGAGCAGGAATCAAACTCCACGGTAACGAGAAGCGTGTTCGCATTGTAGGCCAGAGTCAATCTGTGTTCTCCAAAGCTCCGCCAACAATCTTGGCTTAGCTTCATATGGCATGCCTCATTGGCAAGTTGTGTCAGTTTACTCTGCTCGGCTAGGGTTAATACATTCCAAATTCCTTGTCTTGTCTTGTGCGCTCAAAGTCGTTGCCGATAAATTATTTCAAAGTATTTTATTTTCGTTTTTGTAACGATTTTGGGGTTTAAGGGAGCAGTAGATTCTTACCCTGAGGTCCTCTATCTACCATAGTAGGGCTGCCACTTTAGGTATAGCTTCCGGTGGAAGAGCTTTTCAAACTCAGCCCTGGATGCCAGAGCAGATGCTCTTTGAGCCGCACCTCTTTGGTGAACAGACGTTCGGGACGTACCCCCCTCAATCTAGCTGAAGTCAGAAGGACAACAGTGCAGTACCCAGGTTGCACTACCAGCTAAGCACACAACTCTTAGATGGCGGTCGTTGTCATTGATTGACCCATGGAAGCATTAGGTAGGTACTTGTTGGACGCTATGTTGGACGCTGTATGTCGGCTCACAGTTTCGCGGCCTAGTATTTCGCATAGGCTACTTTCATTCACTCATATCTAGATATACCCCTTTTTCTTCTTCCTGGCATTATGCGCCATCTAGTACAGGACATGCTTCTCAGTTTATACATATGTATTCTATGAGGACTTCTATAAACAATAATCATTGGATTTTTTTTTGACAATGATTCGTTATGCATTCTATAACTTGAGACAGATACGACTCTATGTTCAAGGAAGTCATTTTTTTTCATTACGACAAAAAAACACCTGAACCGTTCGGGAATCCAGTATATCATCATCCTCAGTAGTTTTTGTTTGTGGATGTGCTCATGAAACACTAAGCTGAGAAGCAGTCTTTGTTACCGTTGTGATGTTACAGAAAAAGGAGTAGAAGCCTTATGTCTAGGGACAATGGAAATTCGCGATTTCGCGGAAGCCGCGAAATCCGCGAAATTGGGCCTTGACCGCGAAATTTGAAGCATCCCGCGAAATGCTGCGAAATCTGGCTGATTTGAGGAAACACCTACAAATTTACATTAATTTTAAACTTTTAAGCAAAAAATAGCTATTAACTTTTGGCAGTGTTGAGAAATTTAAGATTCATTATCTGTATGATATTTTTTTTCTCATCTAATTTTATTAAATTTGTAACTTTTTCGAAGAATTTATGATTGCGTTTTACAAAATTCAAATGAATTCTTTATTTGGTCTTCAAAATTGAAGTTTTTCTCAACAAAACGGTCAAAAATATAAGTCCGCGAAATTGCCGCGAAATTCACAATAGTAGCCCGCGAAATTTGAGAAATTTTGCCGCCTGAGATGAACCAGCCTCGGGCTGAAAATCTCATAAATAAAGACATAAAAAAAAAAATTTGCCGCGAATTTCCATTGTCCCTACTTATGTCATAAGGATAGTTTTTCCGTCTTTATTTACGTACATTTTTATCATCCAGCAAATAATACAACAGCAGACAGTTAACACGGTTCTGTGTCAGTGTATTCGCTTATATTTTGCATTTGCTACATAACCTGCTATCCTTAACTGATGCTGATCATTATGTTGATATTTCATGCATAACTACCCTGCAATAAACAGTTCCATTGCATTAATTTCGCTTGCTTTTGAATTTAACTGCTAATTAAGATAGTACTGCATACTCTGGAAACAGCGAAAAGCAGCAAACTAATTTCACAAGTCACTACACTTGCCTCGTATTTATTAATATTACTTCCCACCCGGCAAACTTTTTTCCCCATTTTCCAAAGAATTCCCCCCTCCCCCATCCACACCTTTCCAGCTTCATTACACCATAGGAACTAATACAAGAATCCGTCCCACAATGTAGTTCGTTCGACCGGAGGTGGTACAGTCTCTCCATTACCATTCAGCAGCTACGCCATTGACTCCCGTCGTTCCATGATGCTGCCATTCATGCGATAAGAAAATGCATCCGCATAGTGCTGGAAAGTAGCGAAAAATCGCGGGAAATTTCACCCGTTTTCAATATAAATTTTGATACGATGCAATTTCGAGCACTTTTTCCGCTCTCGAAGTCTCCGTCCGATCCACCACTGCACCAATGCACCATCCTGCCAAAGCGCGCACAATATGAATGGAAATGAGACCAAAAAGCGCGAAACTGCTTTCACATTCCATGGCAGGGCGAGAAAAGTAGGTCCTTGTAGCAGGACAAAAGGAAGCTGGCGGAAGAAAAAAAAACGAACTGGCAAAAAACTTATTAAAAATATGAGCACAATAATATTATTATAGCCCTTTGCAAACTAGCTCATACAAGGGGCGGAAACGAAATTTGTTCGAAGCCGAAAGAGCAAAGAAACGCTGCGTCTGAAGAAGGAGGCAGTCAGTGCTGCAGTTTGATCTTTAGGGTGAAGTGAACCCATCTAACTCAACGGTTCAGCCCTGGATCTGCAACAGTGGTTATCAACTTTCTTAATGCATTTTTTTGTTTATTATTTATCGTCTCAGTACAACTAGTTCTGCTAAGTTGAACAAAAACTCCATGCGATTGTATTATCACTCTTATCTTCAATAGATAACTATCTGTTGGTATTTTAAGTTTAAAACAGAATCTTAAAGAATAATATTGACTGCCTGATTTTTTTTTCATTCTAGTGTTTGTTCATATAGGTATGTATATATATCAACCCTACATATGAAAAAAAAAAATCATAAAATGTTGATAACCTTCGTATCAATTTGTACGATAATAAAAAATCCCCTACTGTTTTTCTAGAGATCATTCAAAAATTATCCAGGAATTGCTTAAAAAATTTGTACAAAAAAAATCTTCTGGGGTCTATTCAATTGTTTCTTCAATAATTTGTCTATAAATTACTGCAGACATAGATTTCTTCAGATTTTTTATCCAGGGATTCCTACAGAACTTCTTCCAGGAATTCCCTAAGAAAACTTCTGTGAATCGCTAAGGAATTCCTAAACGGATTGCTTCCGGGATTCCTCATGGGGTTTCTTAAGAAATTTCTCCAATCATTCCTCCAGAGATTCACCCGGGAATTCCTTCTGTGATTCTTTCAGGAATAACTTCCGGGATTATTTTAAAAATACCTTCAAGCACTCTTTTTAAAATTCCTCCTTGAATTATTTCAGAAGCTCCACCAGGAACTGTTTGGAGATTCCCTTAGGAAATCCTCTAGGCATTGCTTCCGAGATTACTCCGGAGGTTTTCTCATGAGCTGCTCCAGGGATTCCTTCAGGAACTGCTACAAGAGTTCATCCAAGAGTTTTTCTACGTACTCTTTTAATGATTCATTCAGGACTTCCTTAAGAATTTCAACAATTTCTTCAATTTTTCCCCCTAAGATTTTTTCAGAAACTCCTTTTGGAATTCCCTCACAAATTGATCCTTGGATTTCTTCCTGAGATTCCTCCAGGAGTTCCTCAAGGGATTTTTCAAGAAATTCCATCATGAACTGTTCTAGGATTCCTCTGTATTCCTTCAGGGATTCGTCCAGGAATTCCAGTAAATCTTTCAGGATTCCTCCAGGAAATCTTTCAGGATTCCTCCAGGGATTCTTTCTGAAACTTCTCCAGTGATCATTGAAGAAAATCCTGCAGAAGTTCCTCCAGGGATTTATCAACGAATTCCTCATGGAATGTATGCAGGGATTCCTCCAGAATTTCCTCTGGAGATTTCTCCAGGATATCTCTAAGAATTTCTCCAGATTTTTCTCCAGGTATTCCTCGAGATACCGCAAGAAATTCCTCTAGAGATTCCGTCAAGGACTGCTCCAGGATTTTTTTCAGGGATTCCTCCAGGAATTCCTCCAAAGATTCTACCTGAAAAATCTTCAGTGATTCTTCAAGAAAATCCTTCTGATATTCCTCCAGGAATTTCACTACGGATTCCGCCAGGGATTACTCCAGGAGTTCCTCTGGAGATTTCTCAAGGAATTTCCGTAGAGATTCCTCCAGGAGTTCATACAGGCATGTCTCAAGGAATTTCTCCAGGGGTTCCTCCAGGCATTCATGAGGAGTTTCTCTAGGGATTGCTCTAGGAATTATTTCAGGAACTCTTTTAAGAATAACTTCTGGTATTAATCCAGGAGATTTCTTAAGGGGTTTCTATAGGGATTCATCCAGACATTCCTTCAGTATTTAATTCAGACCTCTCCAGGAACGCCTTTAATATTTTCACCAGAAATTACCTCAGAAATTTCTGCAGAAATTTCCAGTTATTCATCCAGAAACTCCTCTGGGAATTCCTGTAGGAATTTCTTCAGAAATTTCTCCAGAGATATCTTTTCAGATTCCTCCAGAACTTCATTCAGGGATTCCTCCAGGAATTCTTCCAGGTATACTTCCTCGGGAGAACCCCAAGCATTCCTCAAGGGCTTTTTCCAGGAATTTGTCCAGAAGTTCCTTCAGGCATTCCTTCCATGTTCCCAGAGAATTTTCTTTAGGGATTCCTTCTGCTATTCCACCAGATATTCCTGCAGGATTTTTTCCAAGAATCCCCTGGGAATCTTCCAAGAATTTCTCCTGAAATTTCTCTAAAGATTCCTCCCGCATTTTCTCAACAGGTTTCTTCAGAAATTTCTCCCAGAATTCCTGTAGGAAATCCTCCAGGAATTTACCCAGCGATTCAGGATATCTCCCAGGATTTGTTCCAGGAATTGCTCCTGGAATTTCTGCAGCAAGTCCTCCTGGAATTTCTCCTGCAATTCTTCCAGGGATTCCTCCATGGTTTCCCCCAGGTATTCCTACAGGAATTCCTCTACGGATTCATCCACAGATTTCTTTATAAATTTATCCAGGGAATGTGCCTGGCATTCGTCCAGGAATTTATCCAGGGATGCCTCCAAGAAATCCTTCAATTATTCCTTCAGAGTTTTCTGCAAGAATCCCACTCCATGAATTTCTCCAGGGATTCCACCAGAAATTTGTCTAGAAGTTCCTCTAGAGATTTCTCTAGGAATTGCTCCAGGGATTTTTGCAGGAATTTCTCCATAGATTACTACACAAAAATTCCTCTAGAAATTCCTCCAGAAAGTTCTACCAAAAATTCCTACAAGGATTCCTCCACAAACTTGTCCAGGATATTCTCCCGGGGTTCTTTAAGCGATTTCTTCAGAAATATCTTCAAGGATTCCTTCCATATTTGCTCTACGGATTCCTCCACGTATATATAGGGATGCCTACAGGGTTTACTCCAGGCATATCTGCTGGAATTCCTCAAGGGATTTCTTCAGGAGTTCCTGTAGTGATTCCTTGAGTAGATCCTTTCTGGATCTTTTCAAACATTTCAGAAATCCGTACTTCATCTTTTCCAGGTTTTACCCCAGGAGTTTTTCCAGACTTACCTGGAGATTGTTTGAATAACTTTCTAGGATTTCTAGAGGAATTCCTGCATTGATTTGTATTGGAATACTTTGAGATAATTTTAGAGGGATACACTGCCTTGTGCAGCATAGTTGTCCCATATTCTATGGATATCCCTATTTGCATGGGGCAATTATGCTGCACATGATAGTACAGAGGTCAGGAAATTATAGAGCTACTTATTTGACAGTGCAGTCTTGGGGAATTTTAGTGCAAAGAAAACAATTGCTTCATTAAGAGAAATTAAGAAGAACCGCTATGTTTTGCTTATTATCCAAATATCCAATGTTTTGTTCATCACTATCCCATGAAGAATACCCTAACACGAGTCGAAACGTTGGGAAAAATCTAAAACTTTCGTTTTAATTCCCCAAGACTATATAGATCGCAACAGTTGAACTCTCTTTATTTTGAGTCAGAAAATTCTCTCAGAAATCATCCAAGAATTCCTTTGCAATTATCTCCGAGAAATCTTTTGGGAGTTCATCCACAGATTATTTCAGCAAATCCATCCATGAATGTCTTCAAGAATACCTTCTGTAACTCCTGTAAAGAGTTTCTGCAGAAATTCGCCCTGCAATCATTTCAGGAATATATCTTGTTATTCTTTTACAGTCACTGTGACTTATTTTAAACATATAAGTACTTGCATGCTAGAAGCGCTTTCAGACATTTCTCCAGATTTTTTTTCAAGAATTCGCTCAGAGAAGACTCTTTTGGGATTCTCCCTGGGTTACCTTCCGAAATTTCTCTAGAAAATGCATCACAAATTCCTCTGGGAATTTCTTATTAAATTTCTATAGACATTTATTAAAACACATTCCAGCTATTCCTTCTGGTGAATTCCAGGATTTTTTTTCCAAGAATTCCATCGTTTGAGAGTTCTCCGAAAATACCCCGAAAATAATTCTTCAAGGGTTTCTCCAGGGATCCCCTTTAGAAATTCTGACAAGGACACCTCGAGGGTTTCCTCCAATGATAGTTTCAAGGCTTTTCAAAAGTTCTTTCAAGGATCCTTCTAGGAATACGTCCATTGAGATTTGTATATACAGTGGGGACCCGATTTTGTCAGCCCCCGATTTTGTCTACCACCGATTTTGCCAGCCTTTTATGAAGTAGAAAAATAAATGTGTTTCTAATTCAGCATTTCAATTTAACAATCAATACTAATGCAGTTGATGTCTTTAGGCATCATATAAAAATTAAGCAATGAACAAAGCTCGTATAACTTTTGAAAACGGCCAAACTACTTTTTTTTGCAAACTAACACATTTATGTCACGGTCACCCAACCCCAACCAATATTTTAAACCAATAGACTATTCTTAAAGGCTAGGCGTAAAGGCTATTCTTCTTAATTTCCTCTGAAATAGAACAAACAATAAAAGGTTGCCTGTTGTTGTGATTACAAGTCACCCAATTTACTTCTTCTTTCCGACATCTCTGGCATTCCTCCAGGTTTATTTCTTATGATTGCTTCAAATATATATTATGAGATTTGTGATGTAGATTTCTCGCTTGGATTGCTTTAAAAATTGCTGTCGGAATTCTCCCAGGGATTTATCCATTAGAAACCCATTCGGTTTCTCCAATTTTTGCCTCGTTTTTTTGTAATCAATTTTGCTGGTGTTTCTTAAAGAAGTGTTTAAAGGAATTCTTTCGGAGAATTTATAACAATTCATTCATATGAGTCTCTCTAAAAAATATCCAGGCGTTCATCCTGTGATTTCTCCAAAAGCTGTTCTTAAGATTCGTTCAGGAACTCCTACTAGGATTCCTCCAACAAATTTTGCCGGTATTCCGACAAATCTTCATTTTCAAAAATTTCTACATTAACTCCTAACAACTTCTGCTGGAGTTCCTCCAAGAATTTTTCAGGAAATTTCTATAACAACTGAAAGAGTTTGTCATGCATTCTTCCTGTGATACCCCCAGGGATTCCTTCAGGAATTCCTGCTGAGATTTCTCCAGAAATTCTTGCTGGTATTCCTGTAGGAGTTCATCTAGTAATTTCTATAGGAATTCCTTCAGTGATGTATTTAGAGAATTCTGTAGATACTTCTGCAATTACTCCTATATGAATTATTCTGTGCATTCGCCCATGAATAAACTACGAATGGCACAAACTTCCCTACTGATTAACCCTTAGGGGCTGTCCATAAACCACGTGGTCATGGGGGGGGGGGGTGTTCGGCCGATGACCATTTTGTATGGACAAATTAAAAATTTTGTATGGACAAATGACCACGCGGGGGGGGGGGGGGTGTTGTGGTTGAAAAGTCCCAAAAAAATGACCACGTGGTTTATGGACAGCCCCTTATGTGGCCGACAGGGTGCCCGGGTACCCAGTGCCCATTTGAAAAGCACGGTGTAAAAGAAAGCAAAAAAATGTCGGACACATAACGGTTAATAAATCTAGCGAATTTCCTATGGATTTTTTCAAGAATTCCTTCAGGGATCCTTCTAGGAATTTCTTAAAATGTTTCTCTATTGATGCCTTCAGTTATTATTCATATAGGAATTCCTATAGAGATTTTACAATGATTCCTCTGTTATACTTTCCAAATTGGTATCCTCTATGGATTTCTCTGGTGTCCTTCTTGAGAAATTTCTAGGGTAAACTAGGGTATTCCTATACGAAAATCTCTTGGTATTACTTCTGAAATTCCTTTAGAAAACCTAGTTGGGAATTCTCCTGGAATTCATGCTAGATTTTATCGACCCATTTCTGCTGTGATTTTTCCTTAAACTGGTCCAGATATTTCCGCAGTACTTTTTCAGGAATTCTTCCATGGATTTCTCAAAAAGATTTCTTCAAAGATTGCAACAGGGATTCTTTTAATGATTTTGCACAGAACATTGCGGTTGGATTCTGAACATTGCCCACGCACACTACGTAAATAAAATGAAAATGTTCCAATTTTTAAAAGAAACTAATTTTTCTAGCTCAACTCATCCCGCAACAGCTTGGTGTCACGAGATGAAATGTGCCTTTTTGCCGAAATCAAACCGTGTTGGAGAATGCTTCCACTCGTTTTGAAACCACTGATCTGAAAAATGCAGATTCGCATGACGTTACAAAACTAAGGCTTTATTCTCGGAGTAGGAAGCACACAGTCACCAGTCAAACCAAAGCATTGTGACGACGACGACGACGATGACGACAACGTGGGTGAAGTTCTGCCACACGTCCCTTAGACGATGGGTAAGCAAAAACACTTCCTACAGCAGCACGTCGCCCGCCACTACAACTACTACTACCGCGCATCGTCATCGGCAGGCAGAGCCGAGTTGCCAAGGATATGAAGCTGTTGCTTTTCTGGCGAAAGTATTCAAGCAATTACTGTTATTACGGGAAAGCTCGGATAGGCACTTTTCCACCGAGTTTGCCACCCGCTCGCTCTCCGCGAAGATATACACACGGGTGGGTGGTGGAGACTGCTGCCATGCCGTTCCGTCGAGAAGGAGCAAATGCAACGCCACGCCATATTTTTTTTTTCTGCACTAGAGATGCATTCCTGCAGCGTGGTCTATTTTTTTGCCGGAGAGCAATTTATGATATTTGAACTGCAATAATGTAAGATTATGGGAAATTTATGGTGCGGAAAATTTTAAACTGCAATTTCGTGGCGAGCAAACCGTGGCTTAGCATTTCCGGAATGGCGAACGCGCGCGACGGACGAATGACTTCCGTCCGGCTCCTTTTTGGTATAGAGATAATAATTGCATGGTAGTGTCAGCGGAATTGAATTTGCGTGATTTTAGGAAATTATTTTCACACTTTGATGTATGAGAATTTGTGCAAATTGTGGCGTACTTAATATTTACAGTCGGGTCTCCTATAAGACGATGCCGGTCACCACGATATTTCAGATGTCATGCCTTCAATTCTTTATTACATCAACGAACCTAACCTCAAAATGACTGACAACTTTCAGGTCATTTTGACAGATGTCACATGAGCATGAAAAGGGCAATAAGATCGATAAAGTAGATATAGGGTATGTGTGCCATCAGTAATCTCACGCTCACATTTTCATCCTATTCGAAAACAAGCGATTACGGCACCGATTAATTCCGTTCTTTTTGTTTTCATGGGTGCTCACTTCTAAAACAAAATACAAAAATAAGAAACAAAACAAACAGCGCTTCAAACATTTGTTTTTCGTAGGATGAAAATGGGAACCACATGCTTAAGAAGGGAACCAATACCCTATGATTCGTGTTTTTCGTGCATGTGTGTGATCCGTCAAAATGGCCTGAGAAGTGTCAAACATTTTCATGGGTAGCTTTAAATGAATGAAGAATGCCCGATTTTTTTAGTGTGATTAGAGCCTACTAGGGTAGCGAGCCACTTCGGCAGTGGCCGGTATTTTGGGCACTTTCCTCTATAACTCAGTCTATTCCAAACCAATTGACTTGAAATTTTGTACACGACTAGATACTCTACGTAACTGACCGCGTTCCAAAAATGGTGTCAATTGATTCAAAATTGGCTGAGTTATAGCAGAAAAGTGCCCGAAATAGAAGCCCTGCCGAGATGTTTCCACTTCCCTATGAGCTTGTCGCATACAAAAAATGAACTTAATCGTTTCTAATGCATGTTGAGTTGGTGGCAGCGTCTTAGAGGATGGGTCTGTTAAAGCTTTCTGATTTCCATTTGCTGTTTTATTTTGGACAAAGAGTCCTTATAGACAACTATTTTTAAAGTTTAATGAATGAACCCTCAGTATACATTATTTAGCTTACGCAATGTTGCATTACGGATTGATTGCAGTACTTCATTAAAATCATTCAAACGTGAGGCTTTAACCACTCGAAATCATCACCAAACAAAAACTATAAACAAGCCATCAATTATGTTCAAGAAGCAAAATAAACCTAGAAAGTGTTGTTGCGCAAAGTCCGTATCTCATATGCCATGACAGCATCAACAAAAAGTGTTTATATTAACTGGCATCGGACCTCAAAATGGCACCAGCGACCGCTTCAAGTACTTGGTAAACACAAATCATTCGGGGGCACCTCTTCAACCTGCTGTTCAGCAGTAGCCTCACGAAACGATTATGTGTGATTAGAAAATAATGAAATCAAGCTTTCCGGTGACACTGACTGCTGTGCTCCCAAAGAGAACTTTGTCGTTGGCTATCATCAACTTTACGACTGTCTGCAGTGTAGCAAAGTAGTCAGAAAGTTGTGAAAACCCATGTTTTATTCATCGACTATCAGATACCTTAAGTCGAATTAAACACCTCCCGTTCATTTCCCTCTGTATATGGCAGAAGCACAGATAAAAGCATTCTCTGGAGGTTCTCGTTCGCCATCCCACGATAAAATTTGGTCACACCATAAGAAGAACGCCAGCGAATTTGTCTTCGAGTTTGACATTAATATACCTACACACTCCAGCATCTTGCGCCCCCAACAACGTGCTCCCATCCCATGATGAAAGAGAAACGCTAACAAAGCAGCATCTCTTGCCTCAGAATTCAACCTCGCGCGACCGTATCTTGACCGTTTGATATACTATAGAACAACCTCTCGCAGTAATTAATTACATAATTAATTGCCTGAAAAAAGAATAAATAGTAATCTATGGAACACATAAAATATTTAACGATCTTCTTTATCATCCCTCAAACGGAGTCAATATCGCAAGTGGTCCATCCGGAGCCAAGCGACACCACGACGACCGGCCGTCGACCTACTAACTGCTTGCGCGCCGCTGGCTGGCTGGCTGGCTGAGAAACACCCTCAAGGGGGCACACAATTTATGACCCGCTCATCCTAAAACATGACCTCGGACATTGGTTCCTGCCTCCTCGCTGGTGATGGATAAATGTTTCCTTGACTTTCCACCAACAGCAGCAGTAACAACAGTTGTCTAGGTACATGGGGAGAAGAATCCACGATGAAACAAGAAGGCAATGCCACACACGTTGCATTTGTCGCTGTAGGGTTGATGTGAACTAGCCGAGTAAGAAGCTGCTTAGAACGTGGACTTGTGGAGAAGATTGACCCATAGATAAACGGATACATCAATTAAATCACTATCTGGTTATGATCTGAATGGACAAAAGCGGACTTTGTATCTGTAACGGAGGTATGTATATTTCTTTTACAATGTGTTTTTTATTGATAAGCAGAGTAAGTGTCAAATGACTAAAGTAAGCTGATTCGTCCACATATAAAACATACCTGAACATTATTTGCTACTGTTCTCAATATTCGATTACGTGTAATTTTGTCTGTGGTGTAATGTTCGTCAGTTCACCTTCCACATGTTCCACCCGTCTTGTTCTTCCTGAATTTCTCTAAAGACGCTTCATTAGGGATTACTCCACATGTATCTTCTACGATTTCTACAAGAATTTCTTTCCAGGATTTTTCCAAAACAACTTCTAAGATTTCTCCGGGATTCCTCCAGGAACTCCCTTCGGGATTCCTCCAGGAACTCCCTTCGGGATTCCTCCAGGAACTCCCTTCGGGATTCCTCCAGGAACTCCCTTCGGGATTCCTCCAGGAACTCCCTTCGGGATTCCTCCAGGAACTCCCTCCGGGATTCCTCCAGGAACTCCCTCCGGGATTCCTCCAGGAACTCCCTCCGGGATTCCTCCAGGAACTCCCTCCGGGATTCCTCCAGGAACTCCCTCCGGGATTCCTCCAGGAGCTCCCTCCGGGATTCCTCCAGGAACTCCCTCCGGGATTCCTCCAGGAACTCCCTCCGGGATTCCTCCAGGAACTCCCTCCGGGATTCCTCCAGGAACTCCCTCCGGGATTCCTCCAGGAACTCCCTCCGGGATTCCTCCAGGAACTCCCTCCGGGATTCCTCCAGGAACTCCCTCCGGGATTCCTCCAGGAACTCCCTCCGGGATTCCTCCAGGAACTCCCTCCGGGATTCCTCCAGGAACTCCCTCCGGGATTCCTCCAGGAACTCCCTCCGGGATTCCTCCAGGAACTCCCTCCGGGATTCCTCCAGGAACTCCCTCCGGGATTCCTCCAGGAACTCCCTCCGGGATTCCTCCAGGAACTCCCTCCGGGATTCCTCCAGGAACTCCCTCCGGGATTCCTCCAGGAACTCCCTCCGGGATTCCTCCAGGAACTCCCTCCGGGATTCCTCCAGGAACTCCCTCCGGGATTCCTCCAGGAACTCCCTCCGGGATTCCTCCAGGAACTCCCTCCGGGATTCCTCCAGGAACTCCCTCCGGGATTCCTCCAGGAACTCCCTCCGGGATTCCTCCAGGAACTCCCTCCGGGATTCCTCCAGGAACTCCCTCCGGGATTCCTCCAGGAACTCCCTCCGGGATTCCTCCAGGAACTCCCTCCGGGATTCCTCCAGGAACTCCCTCCGGGATTCCTCCAGGAACTCCCTCCGGGATTCCTCCAGGAACTCCCTCCGGGATTCCTCCAGGAACTCCCTCCGGGATTCCTCCAGGAACTCCCTCCGGGATTCCTCCAGGAACTCCCTCCGGGATTCCTCCAGGAACTCCCTCCGGGATTCCTCCAGGAACTCCCTCCGGGATTCCTCCAGGAACTCCCTCCGGGATTCCTCCAGGAACTCCCTCCGGGATTCCTCCAGGAACTCCCTCCGGGATTCCTCCAGGAACTCCCTCCGGGATTCCTCCAGGAACTCCCTCCGGGATTCCTCCAGGAACTCCCTCCGGGATTCCTCCAGGAACTCCCTCCGGGATTCCTCCAGGAACTCCCTCCGGGATTCCTCCAGGAACTCCCTCCGGGATTCCTCCAGGAACTCCCTCCGGGATTCCTCCAGGAACTCCCTCCGGGATTCCTCCAGGAACTCCCTCCGGGATTCCTCCAGGAACTCCCTCCGGGATTCCTCCAGGAACTCCCTCCGGGATTCCTCCAGGAACTCCTTCCGGGATTCCTCCAGGAACTTTATCCGGGATGCTTCCAAGAACTCATTCAGGAGTTCCTTCTAGAATTATTCCAGGATTACTACAAGAGTTAAAATTCCGGGTGTAATCCTGGAAGACTCTTCTGGTGGAACTATAGGAGATACATACTCCTGAGTGGGAAAATCAATGAAGTAGTTTTGGAGGAGTCTGGGAAAAAAAAACTCTTGGAGAAATCCTGAAGGGTACTTCTAAAGGAATCCGTACAAGAGAATTTCTTAAAGCAATTCTTGGAGGACTCTCGGAAGACATTTTTAGATAATTCCCAGGAGAGACTCCTCCAGGACCGATCCCGGTTATAATTTCTGAGCAAAGGCGGAAGGAGTTCTAGGAGGACTAATTAAATGCACTATTAGAGTGATCCCAGAATAAATTCCTGGAAAATACTGATAAAATCCTCCAGAAATCTCAAAATTGTTTTCTGGGGGAATTTTTAAAAGGATTTCTTGATGAAAACTGAAGGAACTTTTGAAGAAATCCCGGTAAGAACTCTTGGACGAATCCCAGAGAGAATTTCTGTGAGAGACGCAGAAAAGATTTCTGCTCACATTGTGAACTTAAGACTTAACGTAAAATTGCTCATTTTTTTTAAATGTGGTGAAATGTGTTAACTTTACACAACATTTTTATATATAAAAATCGTTGAATACGTAACGTTAAATTAAAGACATCAAATGTAAATTAAGTTAATTTTCTATGAAATTAGCCAAAAAGAATTGAAACTGAACTATAGATGACGAAGATTTCCATGATTTACGAAAGTGACCCCAAACTTTTGGTCGATGACATCAAAAGTTAATTGACTTAATAAATTTTTTCTAGATTTTTTATCCAGGTTCGGCAAAAAGCAGTTGAAAGCTAATAGAAACTTGCTTATATTACCACTCTCATCTTAAAATTTGGTTAACTCGATTTCCAGCAACACTGCCGTAAGTTTATATTCATTTTTTTTAGAAAATTTGGCAACTTTAGGTAAAGTTTACATACACATATTTTTTGTGTATGTAAGTTTCACCTAAATCATATTTAAAGTTTCTTCGACTTATTATCTTTTGAAGGAGGTCTAGGGTTTTGAAATCGGACGTAATTTGGCGGAGATATGAACCTAAAACAATGACATGTTTTTGAGGGGATGACCCCAAACTTTTGATTGAGAGTGTATGTGAAGTATGAAGGGTATGTAGATATAAGAAATTTGATAGGATGCTTGAAAAAAAAATGTATTAAAAAATCGTTGGTGTTGTGTCGATTTATTAAACATTACATCAAGCAATTTTAGGGATTGTCGGCCTTTTCAGTCGGTAAAATCAGCGAAAACTATTTTACCTCTACATCCGACGGTTTCGGTTGCTTTATTAAAACCGTCGGATGTAGAGGTAAAATAGTTTACGCTGATTTTACCGACTGAAAATGCCGATAATCCCTAAAATTGCTGAGTGCTGCAGTCGTTTAGATCTTTCTTGCATATCACCAAGGTAAGCAATATAATAAAAGTTTACTTCGTCACATGCGCGCATTCCCGAATTGCGGAAAATAGCCAATCATCACAGATTTTCCAACTTACTACCTTCGGCAAGCAAAAAACTTAGACTAGGGTAAATGTACCAATAGTGGTGCTACTAGTAGCTCCTTGTAGTAAAATAATTGAATAAAATTGATAAAACCACAAAATAAAAAGGCTGAAAACGTTAATCGGTAGTTTTTCACATAAACTTTCTAGAAAAAATGTAAAAACTATTGTTTATATCAGTTTTTTCTAATAAATCACTTGCACCAACTATAGGTACACGGTTCCTATTATGGAGGTAAAATTTAACATTGGTTTCTATAGTGGCGCATCCCATTGAACTCTTATGGGACCCACCACTATACACAGCAAAAAAATTCTTGTGATATCACATCATTTTCGCTGCACATGAGTCGCGTCGTAAAAGTGATGTAAACAATTACATCATTTTCATGCAACAAATTAGCCGCCGCAGCTTGAGAGTGGGTCTAGCAATCGCTAGAACCGGATCTATAGATGAATCATATATAAGTAAAATATTGGCATGGATTCGTACACTGATCCGTTGATTGTGAGGCATGTCCCTTACCACTCGGCTATTTCACCGAGTTAGAAGAAAGGTGATAAATATGATACTGCTTCTAGGTATCTGCTGGAATGGGTTTGTTGATACTTTCCGGTGCCAACCAGGGTATGCATGGTGAGTGTGATAATTGTTGGAAAACGATGTAACCGAGTGAAATTACGTTCGAAAATGAATACATCACCAGAAATTACGCGCCTGGATATTACAAAATTATTTGCTGTGTAGGAACACTACCACCACTATAGGTGCAAAGGAGCAAAAAAAAATAAGGAAAATAATTGTTTTAAATAGGTTTTTCGGCAAATCTTGAACACAAAACTGAATTATTGTTATTAATTAGGTATGATGCATCTATTAAAAATGTAATTTGCAAGCTTTTGGTCGAAACGGTGCTAAATTGCCACTACCACCACTATTGGTACTACCTCCACTAAGGGAGCTTTTACCCTATCGATGATCGTCATTTTTCAAAAATCTCGCCGGGGCGACCTCTAACCGTCATTTCTGAAAGTTGCCGTCATACAAAAGTTTGTTTCTTACACCCTTAGCTATCATTTTCAGGGTGAGCCCCCAAGCTTTTTGATCATGTGCAATTTTAGGACACCCTAATGACCAGCCACTTCAGCACTTTAAATCGAATAATTACATTAAATTTCACGTTTGAATTTCATTCCACTTTCGATTTGAACGTTGGAGAGCTGGTGCTATAAATCGAGTACTATGGCGGCAAATTGTTGATTCAGTGTTATCATGAATTTAATGTTAATTCAACATAAAAGAATGAAAATGTTTTGATTTTCAGAATTGACCTTTAGATCTGCAAATATTTTCATCATGTTTGTCTAGTGAAATGCGTTTGGTATGTATATTCTATATCAATTTCTCAGCATAAATCTACATTCCAAAGTTGTATACTGAGTGGTCTGTGGAAAGTAAATTGTATCATCTTTGTGGAATCCTCAAATATCTATTTAACTCAACCCCCACATTGTAAATTGGATGCCACGTGTCTACATTGCTCATTAGCTATCCTTAAAAAATACTTACCTTAATACATTTCCTAGATTCGTCAAAGATACTTCAATGAAACAAGATGAATTCCTACCAGCAAACCTAAGCTATTTCATCTTCTTGGAACAATTTTCCTGAGTTTATCATATTCAGCATCCTACTTAGGTACTCAACCCGCGCGATAGGATACGAATCAATAGGTGGGAAGTATTTACCTGCTTCCACAGAAGATCCGCGCGCTCTCACCCACCTGCATGCTAGAAAGTGCCTTTCTTTGATGGGCTGTTACTTTTAGGATGCTGGTTAATGAATAATAAATGAATCAAAGCATTTTTTCATTTTATATCTTGGTCCCACCTAAATTAGCGCTTTACTTAAGGGACTGAATGATTCACTGACATCGTTTATGTTGTTTTTACCTTTCCATAACCCAGTTTCGTTGTTTGTTATTACTGCTACGCTGGAAAATCATTCCATTGGAGCGTGACTTCATTTGGAATGCAAAAGTTTGTTATTCTTTCCAAGAGGAAGTTCGCGGAATGTGTTTTCATATTTTAAACCGCTCATCGTTTGGAAACCCGGATGGGGAAATACAGTAAATTGGGAGATTCAAGTGTGGCAAAATGGTTGCATTAAAGTGCCTTTTGAATAATTTGATAAAATAAAGCAGACCAACGATGGCTATGGAACAGAAAAGGAAATATAAACAGCTAATTTAATAAAGTTATGCAAAAATCTTATTTTGCACCTCTTCTGGAATGAAAGTGACAACTGGCATCAGTGCTTACTTGTGGTTTTCTTCAACCAGCAAAATTAAAGTATTAAATTTCATGAAAATATTCCACTTTTCCCAGAGCTGCCCTGCCACCGGAAGTTGTCAAACTTGGAGCTATTTGTGGGCCACTAGAGATGAGGTAATAAATGGTCCCCAGGCAGCAGCGAGAGTTATTTATTCGCCCACGTCCCTCACCACCCGCAGTTGTTGTCCGAAAAAAAGACTCCCAGCAGTATAAAATTAGATGCGGAATTCAACAATGTGGTCCCCGTTCTAGATGGATTCGTTCCGGGAATATGCCAAATGTGTGAAAACAAACTTCGACGGGCCGTGAAGAAGCTGCTTGCCACGTACGGGCGGCCGAAGAGTTTCGGGCAGTATCATCTTCCGGAGCGCGATTTGGTGTTCTTTTTATTGGTCTCTAAGCGCTCAGACTTTTCTGTCGTCACGAAGTTTTTAGTTTAGTAGAAGAAAGTGGGATGTTGGGGGATTGGTTTCCGCTGACAGAGAGCGTGCGAATAAATCAAGTGTTGCGGTTTCATTTATCATGCGGTGTGTTGCTAGGTTTTTATATATTGTAAGGTTTAGCATGACGTTTAGTTTGTGGAGAAAAGCAGAGGAAGCGAAATTTTAAAGGAATTTGAGGAGGCGGAGGATTTGTTTTCAGAATTTCTCACGGTGAAAAATAATGGCCGCTCAGCCAATTTTGACATCTAAGACTACCTTAGAATATGTATATACCTTGGTGTGTTGAACTTGCATACGGTGACGACGATGATAGTCAGCATTGAATTAGTTAAATCTTTTTAGTTGGAGTTGACCAAGGGGCTGTGGTTTGCTGGCAACATTTAGTAGATTACGTGATGAATTGAATTGGATGTCGAGTTTCAGGCCGATAATCGTAAAGACTATTGAACAATCACGGATGTTTGCGATAAAATTGTATGAAATTCAAATACTGATTTGGATTAGTATATTTATATTCAGTCATCGGTTAATCGGTATCATTATTATTAGTTGGTGTGCTTTATAGGCATTTGGTTAGCGACATCAGAGTTCAACTTTAAATTCAGTTTCAGTAAACTTTTTTCCACTAGACCACTAGATTTAGAGCGTGTCCGTTATTTTCTTGTCAGTAAAACTCACTTTTAGCCCTTCTCGTATACACTAAGGGTGGATTTCTTCCCCTTGACTTAACTGGTAAACCTCAATTTAGGTAGGATCCATTTAGGTAAAATCTATTTAGGTCCCTCCATTTAGGTAACGTTACCTAAATAGAATTTGGTTGTGTTCAATACAGTTGGAGTACTTAAGGTTGATGACGTCATACCCGACATTAACCTATCATTCACCTGTTTTTATTTTGGCCACCAAACCCAACATAGGCCCAACTTGGGCCTATGTTGGGTTTGGTGGCCAGGCACGGGAAAATTCATTCACTCATATTCATCTTGCCAACTGCGCTCTTTGTTTTGATTGCTTTGTATCGTTCGCTCACGGTTGGATCAAACCATTCCAATGAACTCCACCGAGTCTCAATACAAATGAACTGTAGAAATAAAGATTGCATAAAGAGAATGGCACCGAAGCAATTGAATCATGTCGATCGTGGTTCTTCGATTGGGCTGTGATTCAATGAATCTTTACGCGAACGTTCACACACGAATCAAATTTTAGATTCAGTGTGAATGAAAGATTGCATTCGCGTGATTGTTATGACAATATTATTTTGTGGGTTTGGAGTGTTTTCTTAATTTATTGCTAGATGGGAAGGTGAAGCATGTCTATTCGTGTTATATTTCCTTGGTCGTGCGAGGGCAAAGGGGGAAAATGCGTTGACCTGGGCGGTGACATTGTGCAGATGGTGCGGCGCGGAAACGGTTGATTCGGTAAAATATATCTACTATTGTAGCAGATTAGTGCAGTAAATTTAGAATTTATTTATATAATTTAATTAATTATAAATAGTATCATGATGAGATGTGCTAGCTTTCTATCAGGAAACATTTCTACATACTTCTACCGTACTTGAATGCATGCATGTCTACCGCGCCGCCGGAACATTGATGAGGATCAAACTCGTCGATTTGTGCCTGATTTGCCTAAACGATAAATATTTGACCACTTTTGACAAATACATTGCGGCTTTTTCTTTGATTCAGTCTGCCCCTATTTGTTTTTGAGAGTGACAAATATTTTTGTTTGCCCTGTACTCCTTGGCCAAAATCTAACTGTCAAAATTAGTGAAATAGTGAAATCTTTCGTTAACATTAAAAAAATAAATACACCAGAGTAATAATTCTCCTGATCTATTAAAACACGGTACAACATAGCGGTAGTATTTTCTTTCCTTTGTCAAGTATGTAAATTTGATAATTTATTGCCTTTTTCCGGTTGTATTTTAATATTGTTTTCCTAAATCAGAAATTAGCCCATCTTTGCTATCAGCCCAAATAAATAATGTACGTTTGGCGATGTTATCCACATGCACTAGTAAAATTGCCTGATTTCAAATTACGTGGGAATCTATAGACCCTTTCATATTTACCATCGATACTAGTTAATTTCCTAATTAGTTAAAACACGCAATTGCTTAAGGTGAAACATCAACAAATCCCTTTGCAATTTTGCATAGAAACTTTAGAGCCACAAATCTGACGAACGAAGCATCGAACCAAGCCGCACTTGTTTATCCTGGCTTTGCTCACTTGCAAAAAGAGGCAAGCTTTTCCAAATCGAGCAAATTTGTTTACTTATTTTTAATATTGGTGCTCTGAAAGTCGTGAGTAGGGGTTCAAATCGGCGATTGTGGCAGCCATATTTGTATCCTCTGAAGTTTCTCCTTAAGGTTCAAGCATCCGTCATCATTTTTCGGAAAATAAAAAGCAGTTTTCTCGCTGCAAATCAAAACAAGGATCATGAAAATATATTGACTGCATTATATTCCTCATGTGGAGTACAGTGAATATATTTTCATAGCAAAAACTTTTGTTTTGAACGAAAAAACTGCTTTCAAATGTTTGATGATGACGATGATTTCAATGACGAAAAGTTCAACGTTAATACCCCCAACAAACGGGATAGGTAAAACTAGCACCAACAGCATCAGCAGCAGTACGACGAACGAAACGAAAGAATCGCCGCGATTGAAGGAATGCATTCACGTGTGATCCTTTCAAGACATTCGCCTTGCGATTGCAGTCCCGTACCGAATGAGTCAACGGGTGAACGTGAACAACGATGAACGCTGCCATAATTTTCGTATATTTGCTTTTTCCCCTTCATTCGCCTGAGTGCGTAACACACTATGTACAGGATTGCTGGGATTGTGTTTCGTTCCGTGAGAATGTTTGTGAGAGAGCTCGAAATGAATGAATTGTGAATGATTATTTCCATGCCTGGGCCCCAACAGTTGTTCGATGTTCGTCCAACAGTGGCCCAACATACGATAAAAATTTACCCGACATTGACCCGACATTCAACAATTTTTCAGTCTGGCGGAATTTTTCTGGGTTTTTTGTGTTCCGTGCCCAGCTAGTCATTTGCATGACAATTCTCACCTAAGACCCTCCAAAACCCCCGAAAACGCCCCTGAAGCCCCTCCCCTCCAGAAACTCCCTTGAAAGTTCTCTGAAACTCCGCATGACCATCTTTAAATTTCCTATTCGAGTCACTCTCCCTAGTTAAACTTATTTGTAACCTTGTAATATATTTAGGTAATGAATCCATTTAGGTAAAAATTCTATTTAGGCAGTCCCAACTCATTACCTAAATGGAGGTTTTGGTGTAGTTAAACCTGGTTTAACACATAAGCCAGGGTGAAGAAATCGCCCCAAACTGTACTGGAATCCCTGAAACATGATTTCAGTAGCAAATTGATATCACATTTTGATATCCATTCATCTTAATTCAGTTTGATTTCAAACCATGTAGGTATAGTGCAATTATCGTTTTGCATTTCCATTTAGATATTAATTAAAAAACTATTCATACCGTCAGCAGAGGTGTCATTGGGCTAAAATGGCATAGTCCTTCCTTTTGTAAGTCATAACAGTATTTAAGCTCTGAATTAATTTTCGTTCATTTTTATATAGATCACGCTATGCCTGAACCAGCAGATTATAAAAACTGAATGTACATCGTTTTTATTCTACTGAATATCGGAATTCATGCTAGCTATATTATCTTATGCGGAAACTTTTAAAGTATTTCATCGGGGAAATTTTGATTTTTTCATCTTATTAACTGTTTTTCATACATATTTGCATGACAGTCTCATTATCGACAAATTTCTCTCCCATACAAAATGTATGTAAAACATTTCACGGAATGAATATTTTGTAAACTTCTTCACATGAAATATAGCTTGAATACTGATGTTTGGTGGAAAGAAACCCGATATACATTCGATTTTTTTTACTTGCTGGTTCAGACATAGCGTGTGGTCATGACAGCCCTATAAGCATCACCCCAGGGGGTCGTGTTGGTTGCCTGACAGTGATTTTCGTGCATGTTCACTTACGCACCTTAATCTCTTTGTTTATTTTGGCCACGCTGTAGCTCTCACTTAGCTCCATTCTACCCTCATCTGTGCGAGCCCTTTGCATCCTCATCCTATCTCTGATGCAGGATGCGTGGAGCTCTGAAATTTCTGGGCACCATCAGTATACCGGTATTCGTCCATTCTTCGATAGGGATCGCCTTGACATTGCGGTGTCGCATGCACGGTAGGGTGGCCCACACTTATATGAAAAACAAAAAAATCGAGAAATGTCAAGTCTTACCTCCTAAATCAGTTGTTTTGGACTCCCAGAAGCTACGTTCAAAATTTGAGCAAAATCGGTTGAGCCTAAGGGGGCGCTCAAAACGCTTGAAGTTGGTATGGGAAAACTTGGCCAAACGTATGCAGAAATTTGAAGTTTTCGAATTTTGCCGCTAGGTGGCGCTGTAAGCGTTCAATAAATAAACCCTTTGATATTATTGTAGGTGACTATATGCCAAACAACTTTGTCGAAGACCGCGAAATGATCCAAAAGCTGTGAAAAAGTTATAGCCTAGGTAAAGTGAGTGCAGAAGAAGGGGTTCGTCAAACCCCTGGACTTTTGTTCTTTGTGCTCTATACCAAATCTGTTTGCCATTATTCTAAAGTTGCCAAAAAGGGTTCAAATGGACCTCAGGTACCCTTTGGGGGGTAAACATGAGTTTAGGTAGCTCGTAGAAGTCCCACGCAAGCAAAATCATGTAGTTACCGGTTGCTATACATGTTAAAAAACAGTATATATAGATTTACATTCATGTTTCGAAATAAGTATAAAGACAGAGCCGTTTTCCATACAAAATAATCATGTTTAGGAATCGAAATTTCTTTTTCTAGCGATTCGATTGTTAGGGAAATTTGGCTGCAACCTTAAAATAACTAGAATTTTGACTAGAAATATAAATCATAACCCATGAAAACGTTTATATCGACTTTTCAGGTTCAAATAAATATAAAGACACATTTTTATATGGAAATAGTGTCTTTATCCAGCTTTTTACGCTACGATGAGGGGTGATTCGATTTTGACAATTCTTGCCGACAGCCCATGCAGCATCAGAGTAATCGAAAATTTCAGTTCAACTTCGGAAATATGTCAAACATTTTCACTTTGAATGTTTTCAAGTATTAATATGCGTGTGTGAAAGTTTTTTCTTTAGTTTTAGGTTTGTGAACACCATCATCTTTTGTATTATTTATCTTAATCAATGCAATTGGGCACATGCATAGGAAGGAAATTAGTTAGCGACGAAACACCAAATGTGTTCAAAGCCGCAACCCATTACAAACCCAACCCACTCGGCAGTATAAACTTTTAATGAATGGGCTTGGAGACATTGGGGAGACGACCGCGCCAGCCAAACAAAGGGCCGTGCGGGAAACCCAATCTGCTGGTAGCCAACGGCAACTTCCGGGGTGGGCTCGGAAGGCCTCTTTGGACTCTCAAGTTCCAGCGTGTTTTTAAAATGAGGGAGGTTTCGATTGGGTGGTCGTATATTGTGGAAAAAATGCTTGAACTTTAGTTCTACTGTGCTCGCATGTCAAATAACGGAGTGATGCCGGGTGTTTGGGTCAGCTGGTGAGCTAAAGTCGGAAGTGCCGGTGGGTTGAGACCGGAACCACCGATCGGCTGAGACACTTCTGTTAGGGTGTGCTTGGTGCAAAGCCGGAGAGCGGAGGTACGCTTACGAAAGAACGAAGTTGCGGGAAGGGATTTTTAGGGAAACATTATGTACAAAGCTAAATGATCGACAAAATAACTTTGAAAAATTGATTTCAAATGGGTGACGTGGACGAGGTGGTTGTGATTGAGCATGTTCACTTCTGTATCCTTTTAGTCTTTATAATAACTGAAATCCTATCTTATGGCAATTAGACCTAAAGAATTAGACCCAAGGGCTCATATAGCCGAGGCGGTAAACGCACGGGTATTCAGCATGACCATGCTGAGGGTGACGGGTTCGATTCCCGGTCGGTCCAGGATCTTTTCGTAAAAGGAAATTTCCTTGACTTCCTTGGGCATAGAGTATCTTCGTGCCTGCCGATATACACATGCAAAATGGTCATTGGCAGAGGAAGCTCTCAGTTAATAACTGTGGAAGTGCTCATAGAACACTAAGCTGAGAAGCAGGCTTTATCCCAGTGAGGACGTTACGCCAAGAAGAGGAGAGGAGAGGAGACCTAAAGAAAGATCATTTCTATTTTGTAGGAATCGGCCAAGGACTTCGCTAGGTTGCACACTGGAGTAACAGGGTCCAATTCATGGCCAAAAAGTTTTAACACGTTTTTATGGTGTATTATGTATGTAATAGCGATAAAATTGTGAATTTAGATATTGAGGAAGCATTTTGGATTATAAATAGCCATATTAATCCACTTAAAGACTAGAAATGATTTCTTATAACCTCTCGAAGTGCAACGTTTATTTTCACCCCCAAAAATTGCTTGAAGTGTCGAATATTTTTATTTGATAACGGAGAACTGAAAAATAATTATATTTCCATGAAAAATATTGTTTGGAAACAAGGGCCACCTCGTTTCATAGAAGTTCTCCTAGAAGTGTGAGAGAAATTCAATTCTCTTAGAAGTGTAGATAACGTGTTTATGTCTTCAGCAAAGTTGTAAGGAGTGTCATAATTGGGAAACTTGTTCTATCTTCACAATTTTTGGGAATATGGGCCGTTAGTTTTGAACGGTCCCTTACACTCAGTTTAAATGTTGTACCTTGGGAATCACATTTTCATTTTGGAGTAACTTTTATAGTGCCCTGGAAAATACATCAAAACTCAAAAATTAATCATGGATTGAAATTTTAGGAGTTTGAACATGATGATGGAAGCCGTGTGGAATATATAAGTTTGAATTTTACTATTAAAAAATGGCATTTTAACATAACTTTATACATAAAAGTAAGTTCGTGGAGTACTGAGTGAAAAACTCAATGAGTTTAGCTATAAAAAAAAAACAATATTTATCTGAAAATATTTTTTTAACGGTGCATCAACATATGATTACATGCTACAAATAGTGAGCTCGGTGATTTTTTTATAACAAATTTTGAACACAACAGTTCTAGCTACATTAGATTACTACTGCATTGCATACATTTAGGCGTTTATCGGTGTATGGAGATTTCTGCCCAAATTTACTAAATTAATTCCATTTGACACATTTTGTTAAGAGATAGAAGACCAGATTTGTATTCTGCCATGACCTATCTACCGAGAATAAGTGGCCGTTCGTTGAAAAAGTAGTCGAAACGAAGTTGTTATATCAAAATTAAACATAAATTGTAACTAAAAACTAGTCAAAAAGGTGTAAATTTCAAAACGATTTATTTTTTGTCTGGTACTTTCTGCTACCCGTTCTCTTGCGATTCACAAAGGATATGCCTTATATTTTATTGTAATTTTATCCAGATCGCGAAATGCTGCAGAATCTGAAAATTTTTTGAATGCTGAAAATGGTTCAAAATTGACAAAAAAACATGATTTTGAAAACTCTTCTGTAAGAGAGTAAAATAAATGAAACCAGGTGAAGTTTTTTGTTTAAATGATACACCCTTATCAGGAGAACTGTGTTACATACTCAGTTATTTTTTAAAGTTGTCAATATTTCGATAATTGAAGTTCTTCCGATGAGTTATGATGCAAATGAAAAAAACAGTAGAGAAAATCGTCAAATTTCGGCATTTATTCTTAAAAAAATATGCATCCCAAAGTATTTTATTGATTGCCACATGATGAAGCATCACTTCATTTATCTTTAAAAAATATTAGACTCTGGAAAACCCTGAAAAAAAAATTTCGACTTATGGCCAGGAATTTGGCCCATTTACGCCTGTGTGGGTTGGCAGGGTGAGCATTGCAAGTGTAGGAATTCGATACTGCCGAGCGCCTGGGGATTAAAGTGGGTTGATAGAATTGCGATTTTCAAAACAGAGTCATTTGGTTCCTTGACGTCAACTCTTTTTTCATCATGTTCTATTCCGGCAAGCACCTAAAATTAAAGAAAAAACTTAAAATTCATACAGAAAAATCTAGAAAAACTTGAAAACATCCGAGCTGAAAATTTTTGACATTTAGTTACACTTGAACTGAAATTGAACCGACTACTTTGATGAGCTCTAATGCTGCAAGGGCTGTCGGCAAGAATTGTCAAAACTGAATCACCCCTCATCATAGCGTAAAAAGCTGGTAATTTGAATCTAAAAAGTCGATATAAACGTTTTCATGGATTATGGTTTATATTTCTAGCCAAAATTCAAGTTATTTTAAGGTTGCAGTCAAATTCCATAACAATCGAATCGCTAGAAAAAGAGTTGCGAACTAAAGGAAAACGCCATCGGACCCATCGGACGCGCCCTATTTTTAGAAAGTTTTTATCCTAAGACACCATGCCGATAAATGCACGTTTAAAACAACTGAAAAAAGTTCAAATGGGTCTTGTACCATTTGGGCAGGTGTACCTATTTTCGCCACTTGCCGCTATAACTACAGGGGATAGACAAAATGATCGGGACAGGCAAAATTTTCACTTTTAAAAAAATGTCCAATTAGCTGTAACTTTTCGAAAAGTGCATCAAATATTTTCAAATTTTCACTGTAAGTTGATCAACTAGTTGTGTATCAGTGGATAAAATTTGGAAAAGATCGGGCTATTCTGCACGAAGTTATAAGCATTTTAGAAAAAGGTAGAATTATCCGATAACCAACTTTGAGCTGTTATATCTCCGGATTCAATGAACCGAATGCCATGAAATTTTGTCCATCTATGACTTATATAATGAGCTCTGAAAAACTTTTGACTCAACTTGAAATTATTAACAAGAGAAAAAGCTATAGCGCTTTCAATAATTTTATGGGTTTCAAGTAAATTGGTCTATTTTTAATATGCATTTTATAATTTTTTCAATGAATTGCTGGCTATGTTGTTACTTTCTTTCAAAACATATCTGTTTTCAAGACAATAAGAGGGAATTTAAATGAACTATAATTAGTATCTTGAATTTTGAAACGATGTTGAAATTTAAGAAAATTTGGTGTTTTATAACAAAAATAATCTAATCGTTATAATTTTCTTCCGTGTTGAGAATTTTAAGTTAAGTCAAAAGTTTTTCAAAACTCATTGTATAAGTCATAAATGGTCAAAATTTCATTGCATTCGGTTAATTGAATCCGGAGATATAACAGCTCAAAGTTGGCTATCGGATAATTATGCCTTTTTGTAGGATCTTTATAACTTTGTGCAGAATAGTACGATCTTTTCCAAATTTTGTCCACTGATATACAACTAGTTGATTAACTTACAGTGAAAATTTGAGAATATTTGTTGCACTTTTCGAAAAGTTACAGCTATTTGAAAAAAAAAAAATGTGGTGTCAAAATTTTGCCTGTCCCGATCATTTTGTCTATCCCCTGTAAGTCATTTTCAAACCGATTGATTTAAATTTTTGTATAGAGTTAGATACTATACGTGCCTAACTCTATACAAATTTTCAAATCATTCGGATTAAAATTGACTTAGTTATAGCGGCAAGCGCCTTAAATAGGTACACCTGCCTAAATGGTACAAGACTCCATTTGGCCATTCGTAGATGACTGTAAGGATGTCTTAACACACGTTTACGAAGACTTTGGTATTTCAAAAGTGTAAAATATCCAAAGAACTTGAATAGCCATCATGAAAACTCATAACTTCGAACCGCTAGCAACCCCAACAATCATTGAGCAACTAAATATGCAAACTTTTATTGAACTACATAGTTTATGAGAGAGGCTCGAGGTGCAAATCGTACTTTGTAAGGGTATGCGGTATACCGAAAAATTTCGCAAAATACACCTCGAAACGAAATTTCGCGGAATTCCACGGAATTCACCTAGGCGAAATTTATGATTTTTAATTTCGTTTCGTTTCGCCAAATTCTAAAAATTTCGTCTCCGAAAAATAAATTTTGACGAAATAAAACGAAATTCCGCGGAATGTCTGATAAATTCCGAAAACAAAAAAATAGTGTAAATGTCCACACCATCTATCGAAGATCTTGCCAAGTTACTCAAATGTGTTAAAAAACATTTCGAATAGCGAGAGACAAACCACTCCCAGGTTCTATAATAAAGACAGAAACAATTTTAAATATACTTCTTATCTTGGACCTACCAGCAAGATCTTGCTCAATAGGTATACTCAACATTTGCGGTATGCGGGTCCATTCCTAATATTTTGATTAAATTTCCTGATTGAACCAAAATACAAAAAACGACAGTTTAGTTCCTTTGTCCCCAACAGGAATTTTTAGCAGAGCAATGGAGAATATTAAGATAGGATGATATACAGGGGATAGACAAAATGATCGGAATATGCAAAATTTTCACTACTCAAATTTTTTTCAATTAGCTGTAACTTTTCGAAAAATGTACAGAATATTCTCAAATTTTCCCTGTGAGTTGATCAACTAGTGGTGCATCAGTTGTCAAAATTTAGAAAATATCGGGCTATTCTGAATTAAGTTATTAAAATTCTAGAAAAAAATAAAATTATCCAACAGTCAACTTTGAGCTGATATATCTCCGGATTGAATAAACCGTATTCAATGAAATTTTGACCATTTATGACTTATAGAACGATCTTTGAAAAACTTTTGACCTAACTAGTACCTAGCCGTTCAAAATCAGGACGTTAGGCAAAGGGGTCGTTGTTGTGATTGTGTTGTTCAATTATGGCCCTTTGTTAATTTTCAACTTCTATTCAATTTCTCTCGTCGCACACTTGCGATTCTATCCATCGTTTCTTTCATTACTTTCATTACTCCCTCCTTCTTTGAGTAGTATTAAGTTTACCGAGAAAAGCCAATAAAATTCAATTATCATAAAGTCATGCGGTGATTAAACCTAGAAAGTAAATTGAAAATGTTTGTTAGCTAGATTTCATCAGATTATGGTGATACTAGGTGAGAATATTTTTCAAGTAGGGTATCGCGCCACTTGGGCGGTGGCTTTTATATTCGTCTGTTTCACACTATAACTCAGTCAATGTTGAACCAATTGACTTGAAATGTTGTACACGGGTAGATACCATACCTATCTCACCGCATTCCAAAAATTATGTCAATTGGTTCAAATTTGACTGCGTTATAGTGGGAAACAGACGAATATAGAAGCCACCGCCCAAGTGGCTCTATTCCCTATACATACATAAGATCTGAAAAATCTTTTTAATTTTATTTTATTTTTTCTTCAATTGTTGTAACACTATGTTTAGCCCTAGGTTAGTTGATTTTGGGACCCACAGTCTCGAATCGAAAGACCCAAAGGTAGAACTCACATTTTGCAATTTTTTTGGGAGAGGTATTCGATCCCAGGTCCTTGGCGAAAAAGAACCATCACACCAGGTCCACTATAGTCCAGATCTATCTGGTAGAATTTTTAACCTCATAACCTAGAGATGATTGTGATATATTTTTCGAATTTCAAGTTTGCGGATGCCTTTATAGTTAATGTGCGCAGTTTAACTGGGTATTTTCTGATAAATTCAATCATGTATCAATTTTAGGTTTAGATTTTAGGCTTTCCAGAAGGTACGCTATTCAACAGAGCTTGATTGGTAAACATTTCACTGATGTATCCATACCCGAGCAGGAATGAATAACTGCCACATAACTGGAGCATACCAAAATCAGGTATCATACCAAGACAAGGTATTGGTCGGTTATCCAGGTATTGAAAATAACTTATTTTGGTATTTGATAGGTATTGATACAATACCTCAACGAGTTATTGATTTGGCGTTGAGGATGGTTTGAGGTATTATTCATTTATGGAAAAATCCCTATTTGTATGAAAAAATCGCCGAATATTATTTAGGTACATATTACCATACCTGATGTCATTATTCACGCGTTATGCACAGAATACACACCAGTTATTATTTTAGGTATTTTACCTCTTATGCAGGGCTACTTAATACCTCATTCAGGTTGTAGGTATTCGGTTTTCCATACCTGAATTAGTTATTCTTCAGCAATTTTCTCCTGCTCGGGTATCATTGCTTCAGGTTTCTGATAAACAATCGGCATTAGAGTATCTTATGGCATAGTCGCAATAATGTAACGTATTATTGGTGTCATTGGAGCAATCTTATTAGCACAGAGAAACGGCTGCTTCCCATCGATCACATTTTTAACGATTGATTCAAAGTTCGGTAGTTGGTCAATTGGCCACTCGCGGCGCTGGCATCGTTTTTACTCCTGTTTGACGTTTGCTCACTACCACCACCTAGTGGTGCCCCGGCCAACCGTAATACGTTCAGCATTGGGTGGTTACGCTTTCGTGACGATGTTTTTAATGTCATTTTTTCTAAGTGTTACGTCTGTTTCTCTGTGTTATTAGATTATTGGTGTAATTATTCAAATTTTCAATATAGGTCGCAAAAAATTGGAAAAAATATAAATGGTACTGCTGTAAAAGAAGCTAAGGGATGAGAGTCTTTATGGAGATGCAATTCGCGCCACCACAAACACGCAATATCAATTCGCACAAAATTTATGTAACTGCAAAATTCCGCGGAACTTTTTCGGAAATTTCGTTTCGTTTCGAAAAATACCGAGTGAATTCGGATTTCGTATCGACCTCACGAAACATTTTTTTAATATCGTTTCGTTTCGTACCGCATCGTATCAGAAATTTTATATTTCGTTTCGTTTCGTTTCGCCTTGAAAAAATCCCATACCGCATACCCTTAGTACTTTGCCATGCTTTTACACAATCTCACCCTATGGGTCCGTCCAGAAGTTCAAGATAAATTTGATCCCATAAATTTTCAAAACTAGGAGGTTATGCGAGTTTGGGTTTAAGCATTTGATAACATTTGTTTAAAAAATGGGCTGTTTACAATAAACTGATCTGATTCTGATCAAATGGTTTGTTTAAGCATTCATTATTCCAGAAAGCATATTTTCCATATTCTCCAACAAATATCAAGATACCGCAGGCGTGACATCCCACTCCTAATGGTCACAGAATGATAGTCAAAGCATGATGGTTATTGCAGAATAATGATCACAATAAGCATTGAATCGGAGAAGGTGTACGGTGAAGGAAAGCACCTTCCGAAGAAACGGCAGCATCAAGTGAAGAAGTGTCTTGGCTTTCGAAAACCAAGCTTATTGGTGTGCCACACGGAATTCAACTAGAAAGAACGATGCTTGTTACAAGGAAAGCACGGTGGTCTGTTCGTGAGATTTTAATTAAATATTTAAAAATTTACTAAATAAACTAGTCATTTTTGGTTAATGAAAATCAATTCACAACAAACTGAGCGATTCCAAGCAACAGCATCAAAATTAAGGAAAATTTTTAATTCATGATTTTCTATTGAACTGAAACTTTGCACAGTTTTTCAGTTCCATCTAAATCGCCATTTTTCGATATCAAATTTTTATTTAGAGCCACGACTAACTTTTCAAAAGGGTGTATGTGAAAATGGTTCAAAAATATTAAAAAATATGCACAGCAAAAACGGATTGTTAGATTGTTATGAATTTTTCAGCAAAGTTAGATAGCTAAATGGTGATTTCTAAGAAAATATACACTGTGAAAAAAAATCTATTTTATCATTGAAAAACATCATTTTTGTCACAAAAACTCAAATATCTCAAAACCCTATCTTTTTACCAACTTGAATTTTTAAGGGAAAACGGTCCATTGTATTAGCAATCTACCATAAAAATTTGGTGATGGTAAACTAATAAACAAAAAAGTTATAACATTTCAAAAATTTCACAATTTTTACATTTAGTAAAAAAAATTTTTCTGTGTAAATTATTTCGGCCGGGAATCGCGATTTGATGCTGATTTTATTGTTCAGCAAAGTTAGATAACTAAATGGCGATTCCTAAGAAAATATACACTGTGAAAAAAATCTTTTTAACATTAAAAAATATCATTTTTGTCACAAAAACTCAAATATCTCAAAACCCTATCTTTTTACCAACGTAATATTTTAGAGAAAACGGTCCATTGTATTAGCAATCTACCATGAAAATAAGCAAAAAAGTTATGACAATTCAAACATTTCACAATTTTCACATTTAGTAATAATTTTTTTTAGTGTAAATTATTTCGGCCGGAAATTGAAGTTTGATGCTGATTTTATTGTTAATGGCCTTGCGTGAGTAAAACAAGTTGTTTTTATTATATATTATATATACATATAATATACTATGTACAGTTATGTTCCGATTTTATCACGCCCTCCGCGCATTAGTCGTTTATTCATTAATTTGCTGTTACATTTGAGGACAAGTGTTTTCCCTCTTCTTCAAGATGAATGTTGAAAGCGTGTTTTGCAACGTTAAAAATATTGAAATGGGTATAGATGTTGAAGAATATTACAGGGCATTTTTGAAAAGGGGCGTAATTAAATTGTTTAAACAGATGTCGCTGATGGCAATTTCTCAGTTGTTGTCGTTTTCGAACTTCCTGCGCCCTGCTTTACCGATGATATACAGATGGCTCGTTTGTCAAATTCTAGACGGCAGGACGTGCAATTGCGTAATTTTGTACACAATGTGGACATTTGGGCATAACCAGTCTCTTTCAGTTTATCTATGGTGCTTTCGGTGAGATTTCGTAACTCTTTTGAACATTTTTTTTTCATCAAACGGTCTACAAGAGAGCGTTGAGTTGAAGACCTTTGAGAAAGCGACTGTTCATCTTGTTCGTTAGATTATAATAAACAAAATCACTTATTAATTTTAACTTACTTGTTTGGTGTTGGTGGCTGAAGAAAAAAAATACTATACTATTTTTAATATTCATAGCGGTAGTATTTTTTTGTTTTTTTCGTGAGCATTGTCAGGTATGTATACAGACAAACAAACGTAACACTGGCGAAATTTTCATTGACCACGCCTTCAACGATCATTTTGAATCTTGGTTGTGGCTTTCATAACAAGAAGAGCGCCCATCGTTTTTCTTTGCGTTTGACGTTTCACACTAGCGCCTTCTGACGATGATATTGCACAACGCAGTGTTTCGTGAAACATTTCCACCAGCTGGTGATAGTGTGAACTGGGCGATGAATTCTCACTAAAATTGTTCTAGGCGTTTCGTATGTTTGTCTGTGGTATGTACCTCTTATGCATTTGTTGTTGTTGAAGTTACTCGCATTCTTCCGATCATAAAGTCTGTTCTCTACACACTTAATTTTGATTACCGGTAATTTTTTGACGAGATTAAAACTGCTGAGCACCGAACTCGTTCAGCAAAAATGCATTGTTTACCTTTTCCATACGATTTTGACAGTTGTTTTACTGAGCCTCAGTAAAATCGATTACCGAAACTACCGAGATCGTACTGCTGTTATAATCTCGTCGAAAAAGTACCGAACAGGCAATTTAGAAATAAGTGTGTAAGAGGGATTTTTTTTTGCGGATAAACTAGACGTATACGCGTATATAAAACTTTTATTATACAGCTTTTGTCTCAAAAATAAATTCAATTCCATTTTTCTTATAATCAACAGCTTTTCAACACTATCAAGGGATTTTTTCACCAGTCACGTACAATAAAAAGTATGACAATCTCAATATTTTTGATCACAACACTGGATCGCGTCTAAGTTTCAAATAGATACTATAGTAATTACGAATAATCAAACTAAAGTATCATGAAAACAACTTGTTTAATTCAGGCGGTAGCCTTTACAATAAAATCAGCATCAAAATATAATTCTCGAAATAATTTACACAGAAAAAAAATTTTTTTGTTACTAAATGTAAAAATTGTGAAATGTTTGAAATGTCATAACTTTTTTGTTTATCAGTTTACCATCACCAAAATTTTATGGTAGATAGCTGATATAATGGGCTATTTCCCCTAAAAAATTGAAGTTGGTAAAAAGATAGGGTTTTGAGATATTTGAGTTTTTGTGACAAATATCATATTTTTTCAAAGTAGAAAAAGAAATTTTTTACAGTGTATATTTTCTAAGGAATCATCATTTAGTTATCTAACTTTGCTGAAAAATTTATAACAATCGAACAATCCGTTTTGCCTTTCTCGTACACCAAGGTGTACCGAAAGGCTATATGTTCACTCCAAAAACGAAATTTTGATAGATCCCCCGGAGGGGTCAAGTGTTATATACCAATCGACTCAGCTCGACGAGTTGAGATGATGTCTGTGTGTATGTATGTGTGTGTGTATGTATGTGTGTGCGTGTGTATGTGTGTGTGTGTACAAAAAGGTCACCTCATTTTTAGATAGTAAATATGAACCGATTTCAACGACCGATGGTTCATTCGACGGAGTACATTGTCCCATTGTTTCCTATTTAAAATGGTTCAGATCGGTCCAGCCGTTCCGGAGTTATGGCCATTTAGGTGTTCCGGACCGGTACCCCAGGAAGGGGCCAGATATGAAAATGCAACAAACCCATGCATGCAACCCATCAAACCATGGCATTTTCGATTATCTGATGAACGGGATGAAGGAAAATAGTCTCTGACTATATCTGAACCGGTAGTGTTCCGAAACCGGTTCCGGGTGTCCCGCCGGAAGTGGCCAAATAAGAAAGTGAACATAACCCATGCATGCGACACGTCAAATAGCGGATTTTTTGATAACCAGTTGAATGGTAAGCAGGAAAATAGTTTCAGACCATGTTTGAACCGGTAGTATTCCGGAACCGGTTCTGTATGTCCTGCCGGAAGTGGCCAATTAAAAATGTGTACCAAACCCAGGCATGCGACACATCAAAAAGCGGCTTTTTCAATAACCAGTTGAACGGTAAGCAGGAAAATAGTTTCACACCATGTTTGATCCGATTGTGTTCCGGAACCGGTTCTGGATGTCCTGTCGGAAGTGGCCAATTAAAAAAGTGAACCAAACCCAGGCATGCGACACATCAAAGAGCGGCTTTTTCGATAACCAGATGAACGGTAAGCAGGAACATAGTTTCAAACCTCGTTTGAACCGGTAGTGTTCCGGATGTCCTGCCGGAATTGGACAATTAAAAAAGTGAATCAAACCTAGGCATGTGACACATCAAACAGCGGCTTTTTCGATAACCAGATGAACGGTAAGCAGGAAAATAGTTTCAGACTATATCTGAACCGGTTGTGTTCCGGAACCGGTTCCAGCTGTCCCGCTGGAAGTGGTCAATTAAAAAAGTGAACCAAACCGATGCATGTGACACATGGAAGAGCGGGGTTTTTCGATAACCATCGTTTGAACCGGTAGTGTTCCGGAACCGGTTCCGGATGTCCTGCCGGAATTGGACAATTAAAAAAGTGAATCAAACCTAGGCATGTGACACATCAAACAGCGGCTTTTTCGATAACCAAATGAACGGTAAGCAGGAAAATAGTTTCAGACCATGTTTGAACCGGTAGTATTCCGGAACCGGTTCTGTATGTCCTGCCGGAAGTGGCCAATTAAAAATGTGTACCAAACCCAGGCATGCGACACATCAAAGAGCGGCTTTTTCAATAACCAGTTGAACGGTAAGCAGGAAAATAGTTTCACACCATGTTTGATCCGATTGTGTTCCGGAACCGGTTCTGGATGTCCTGTCGGAAGTGGCCAATTAAAAAAGTGAACCAAACCCAGGCATGCGACACATCAAAGAGCGGCTTTTTCGATAACCAGATGAACGGTAAGCAGGAACATAGTTTCAAACCTCGTTTGAACCGGTAGTGTTCCGGATGTCCTGCCGGAATTGGACAATTAAAAAAGTGAATCAAACCTAGGCATGTGACACATCAAACAGCGGCTTTTTCGATAACCAAATGAACGGTAAGCAGGAAAATAGTTTCAGACCATGTTTGAACCGGTAGTATTCCAGAACCGGTTCCGGATATCCTGCCGGAAGTGGCCAATTAAAAAAGTGATCCAAACCCAGGCATGCGACACATCAAAGAGCGGCTTTTTCGATAACCAGATGAACGGTAAGCAGGAAAATAGTTTCAGACTATATCTGAACCGGTTGTGTTCCGGAACCGGTTCCAGCTGTCCCGCTGGAAGTGGTCAATTAAAAAAGTGAACCAAACCGATGCATGTGACACATGGAAGAGCGGGGTTTTTCGATAACCATCGTTTGAACCGGTAGTGTTCCGGAACCGGTTCCGGATGTCCTGCCGGAATTGGACAATTAAAAAAGTGAATCAAACCTAGGCATGTGACACATCAAACAGCGGCTTTTTCGATAACCAAATGAACGGTAAGCAGGAAAATAGTTTCAGCCCATGTTTGAACCGGTAGTATTCCAGAGCCGGTTCCGGATATCCTGCCGGAAGTGGCCAATTAAAAAAGTGATCCAAACCCAGGCATGCGACACACCAAACAGCGGCTTTTTCGATAACCAAATGAACGGTAAGCAAGAAAACAGTTTCATACCGTATCTAAACCGGTTGTGTTCCGAAACCGGTTCCAGGTGTCCCGTCGGAAGTGACCAATTAAAAAACAAAACCAAACCCATGCATGCGAAACATCAAATCATCAAAAATGTTCGTTAACCAGTTACACGGGCAGCAAGAAAATAGTCTCTGACCACACTTAAGATTACCGGCAGTGTTGCAGCATCAGGGTTGGATCCATTGCTGAAATTACGCAGGTGAACAAAATCGATACAAGCGATTAATATGTGTAAAAGAACAAAATCTTGATAAGAATTTAAGCGATCTTGTCAAAAATTACTACGAACAATTTTGATGCAACTGGTTGAGTCCTCGCGCTCTGTAACACGGTAGAAATTTGAATGGGCTTTAATAGGGGAAATTTCGATTGCTTGCACTTTTTTTTATCAAATTTTACATGAATCTTATAACTAATGATAATAAAATATAAGCTAAAGTGCGCAGAAAAAACATTGCCGAAATGTCTTGATAATGATCGGCATCCAGTGCTAGTGAAGGTGGTCAAGCAGTCAACTGAGAGATTTGATATTTTTCAGCTCGGCCTATTTAAACGTATAGCGTCGGAATATGAGCCATCAATAAGTTTCCAAATTCAATTATGGCTTTGATAAAATTCTTGCTTTTCTGAATAAGGCTGACACAAATTTTGATTTTCTCTCAAGTCCAGAGGGGTCCCCCCTTGGAAATTTTGGTCGGAATTCAACATCTTGAAGAAGTGCACAAATAAATAAACCAATAGATTTATCAACTTTAAAGTGAAATTAGAGTCTTCTGGAAGCCTTTCCTCATTTTTTGGTTTTTGGTGTACTATTAAATAACGAAGCAATATTTTCAAAATCGGTTTTCGTGCACATGTAGAGTGTGGATCAGGGTATCTTCTGATTTTTTTAAGGCGGTATAAAATGTTTTTCGTTTTTGCAGAAACCATGCTTGAACAACATTTCACAAAAAATGGTTTCTGCAAAAACGAAAAACATTTTATGCCGCGTAACAAAATCAGAATATACCCTGATTCATACTCAACATGTGCACGAAAACCGATTTTGAAAATATTGCTTCGTTATTTTATAAAAAAAAATCAAAAACCAAAAAAATTACGAAATGATTCCAGTTTCGCCTTAAGCGGTTTTGCTTAATTTTTTTTTAAGAATTTTTTCATCAAATACATTTATTATTTATCAACTCCATCCCTCATTGACGAGTCAACGAGCACTGTGACAAAAGAAGAAAATGAGATTTATTCCGTTCTAGAGTATTCTCAGGATTCAGGAACACTTCGGCTTATGGCCGGAAAAAAATGTTGAGTACATATTCGACGAGAAAGGCACTATCACCACTAGGTGGATTAATCTGGGTTTTTGCTGTACAGCTTTTAGAATATTTTAGAACTATTTTCGCATACACCCTTTTGAAAAGTTAGTCGTGAGTGAATATGAAGGTTTAATATCAAAAAATGGCGATTTATATGAAATTAAAAAACTGTGCAAAGTTTCAGATATTTTTGAAATGGTCGCTGACATGACTCCGTGGAATTCCTCAAAACACTCCCACTGCCATGCCTCCCAAACAGTGGGAACGGTAATTTCAACTTGATGTAACTCAGCCGTTTTTCATCCGATTTGCAAAATTTTTGAAGCTATGAATTTTCCCAGCCTTCTAGATGAATATAAAATTTTCAAACTTTGAATTTGACCAAAGTTCTATTTTTGAGTACTCAAAAACTCGGAGCAAGTACCTTAAAAATGCTGTTTTTCTGGAGCCATTCCGAATGTAAATTAGTTTCCACGCATATTTTAATGTTGAATTGCCCATATAAATAAAGCAAAATTATTGCAAAGAAATATATGGAGATACTCAATATTTAAGACTATAAAATCTTCACAAAATTACGTATAATACAGAAAATTTGTATATTCGATTTGAACTTTGTATTCATCGCGACAACCCCTGTGTTTTATTGCTTGAAACCAATCACGTGCACATGAGAAATCTTTTTCCAAACGATTGTGAAAAGTGTATATCTTAGAAACTACAAAATTTTAATAAAATCACGTTTAATACAGGAACATAGTATTTTCAGATTGAACTTTACGTTCATCGCGACAATCCCCATGTTATATTGCTTAAAGATAATCACGTGTGCATAAGAATACATTTACAGATAAATGGGGACAAGTGTGAATCATAAAAACTACAAAATCTTCACAAAATTACGTACAATACAGAAAATTTGTATATTCGGTTTGAACTTTACATTCATCGCGACAACCCCTGTGTTCTATTGCTTGAAACCAATCACGTGCACACGAGAAATCTTTTTCCAAACGATTGTGACAAGTGTGAATCTCAGAAACTACAAAATTTTCATAAAATCACTTATAATACAGGAAATTAGTATTTTCAGTTTGAACTTTACGTTAATCGCGACAATCCCCATGTTATATTGCTTGAAAACATTCACGTGTACATATGAATACATTTACAGATGAATGGGGACAAGTGTCATTCATACAAACTACAAAATCTTCACAAAATTACGTACAATACAGAAAATTTGTATATTCGGTTTGAACTTTACATTCATCTCGACAACCCCTGTGTTTTATTGCTTGAAAACAATCACGTGTTCATGAGAAAACTTTTTCCGAACGTTTCACAATCGTGTATCTTAGTAATTACAATATTTTCACAAAATCGCGTATAATACAGGAAATTTGTAATTTCAGTTTGAACTTCACGTTTATCACGACAACCCTTGTGTTTATTGCTTGAAAACAATCACGTGTACATAGGAATACTTTTCAACGCGAAAGTGAGAAGTGTGAATCGTAAAAAATACAAAATCTTCACAAAATTACGTATAATACAGAAAATAAGAATATTCGGTTTGAACTTCACATTTGTCGTATCAACTCCTGTGTTTTATTGCTTGAGAACAATAGCATGTTCATAAGAATACTTTTTCAAAACGAATGTGAAATGTGTAAATCTTAGGAACTAAGAAAAAAAAAACACAAAATAACGTGAAAAACTGGAAATTTGTATTTTCAGTATTACAATTCACGTCAGTTGCAACAAAACAATCACATACATATATAAGAATACATTTCCACAGCGATAGGAAGAAGTATGAATCATAAAAACTGCACAGTTTTCACAATTTTACGTATAATACAGGAAATTTGTATTTGCGGTTCGAACTCAGCATTCATCGCGATAATCACTGTGTTTATTTTTTTTGAAAACAATCACAAGAACATGAGAACAACATTCCCAAACAATTGAAAGAGTGTTGATTCCTATAAACTACAAAACATTCACAAAGTTGCGAATAATATAGGGAATTTGTTTTTCCAGTTTAAACTTCACATTCATCGTAACAACCCCTGGGGTTTATTGTTTGAAGACGATCAAGTGTGCATGAGAATACTTTCCAGAATAATTTTCAGAAGTTTGTAAACTTTGAATGTATAATCTTTACGATATTACGTACAGTGGCAGTTCCCTAACTTCAAACCCACCCGTTCAACATGTATACATTTTTGAATTTCATGAACATTAGTAGAACATTTCATAAATAACTGTTTTCATACACTTACATTTTGATTTTAATCGCAAATTCTTTAAATTTAACGAGATACCATTGAGTACGTATAATGCAAGATAAATGTATTTAAAGTTCAAGCTCAGCATAGATCGTGACAACCTTATTGCTATTTTGCTTGAAAATAATCATGTACATAAGAATACATTCTCAGAATGATTGTGAGAAGGTGGAACTATTAGAACTACAATATCTTTACAAAATTACGTAAATACAGATTTTTTTTATTTTTGGTGAAAACACAACGTTCGTAGCGGCACCCTCTTTGTATAATTATTTTGAAATAACCTTCAGTTGAATTGTTCCGAGTACATCCTTGCTGGAATCTTTCTAAAGGTGATATTATATACCCATATACTGCATGCACTCATGTCAGAGAATAATCCTACAGTAATGTCAATGAACGCAATTCCAGAAGGATCCTTAGAGAAATTTAAAAAATTCTAGAGTTTATTTAGAAAGAAATAGTTGGAAGAATTTGAGACGAATTTCCTGGAGGAATTCCTGGTGTATTTTTGAAAGAAATTTCGGGATGAATTCATGGGAGAATTCCGAAAGAGTCTTTTCTGGGTGAAATCCTGAAGGATTCCCTGGAGAAATGCATGAAAGCACTTTTAGCAGGTAAGTATCTAGATGTTTATAGTAAGTCACTGTGACTTCTGCATAATCCAAAACCTGCCCTGCCGTGACTCTTTTGTGGCATGTGTGTTGCTTGGAAGATTCCCTGGAGGACAAATAGTCTCGCTTATTGTAAGAATTACTAATGGAATCGCTGAGTAAACTTCTGAAGAAACTGCTGGAGGGATTACTGAAAGAATCCTTGGATAATTTCCTGGTTCTTGTATGCATCTTTATTAAATTATCTTCCAATACTATTCGCTGCACAAATTCCTCCAGAAATTGTTGAAATAATAAAAAAAATATCAGGTAATCCTGGATAAATTCTTGGGTACATTCCTGGAAAAGATGATTGATGGAACTTCTTACTACATTTGTGAAAAGAACCTGAGAGGAGTTTCTGAAGATATCACTTGTAGAATTCCTGGAGCAATCTCTGGAAGAATTCCACGAGCAATCCCTGGAAGACTTCCAGGAAAAATCCCGTAGGAATTTCCGAAGGAATCCCTGGAGTATTATCTAAAAGTATACCAAGAGGAATTACACAAGTTTACAAAATAAAACGAAAGTCGTGAACTTCTGTCAATGACCAAAATTTTTGAAGCACAATTTGGTGCTGATTTCGAAACCGACCTTCGAAAAATTTAAAGTAGAACAGTTTTTGAATTTTAGCACAATATCGAGTTTTGCAACTTTTCAAAATATGTAATTTACTAAAATTCAAATATATTGCGTTTTGTTTAACCAATTTTAAATCTTTTTCCATAAATTAAAAGCTGAATACAATACCATTCGATCATCTGAAAAGATGTTTTGCGTCAGATTGATGAAATTCAAGATATTGGCGAGTTTTAAGGACGATCTTCTTAAATTTTAGCAAAATTCCCGAAATTTTTTGAAGAAATGTATTTTTTTTCAATAAGAAAAAAACAACTTAAAAATTATTTCTCCACGTTTATTTGACATATCATATGTAGGCGAGTTACAGTAAAAATTTCAGCTCAATCGGAGCATTGATTATGGAGAATGAGATGTTTGAAGTGAGCGACTTTGCTTGAAAAAAGAACAAAAATCGATTTCAAATAATCAACCTTGTATGGAAAGTCGAAAAAATTTCCGCCCTACTGTAATTTTTTTCCTTCACGTTTTCGAACTCAGGGCATGATTCTACACCAAAAATGATCATCAGCCTACCGAGTTCAAAAATGCTGTAAACTAGTGTTATTGGATAAACTCTGGGAGGAGTCCTTCCAGAAGTTTGTGAAGAAATCTCTTGAGGAATTCCTAGAAGAAATCCTAGATAAATTTCATGAGGGTTCCTTGGAGTAATTTCTTAAAAAAAAATCTGGGAGGGATCCCTAGAAATTTTTTGAAGAAATTTCTTAAGGAATTACTGAAGGAGCCTCTGAAGCAATTCCTGAATAAAATCTCTAGAGAGAATCCAGAAGAAATGCATGGAGCAACTTTTAAATGAATTCCTGGCGTAGCCCCCTGAGGAATTCTTGGATGAGACCCAGTAGCAATTCCTGGATAAATACCTGATGGAACTCTTGGAGCAACTCCTGGTGAAATATCCAGAGGAATTCTGGAAGGAATTTCTGGGGAAATTTCTAGAAAAATCCCTTGAGAAGGATTTCCTGGAAGAATCCTTAGAGGAGATTCTGGAGGATATCCTGGATGAATCTTAGAAGGATTTCCTGGAGGAATTTTCGAAGAATTTCCTGGAAGAATCTCTGGAAAAATCTGAAATCTGCAAGATGCAATCCAAGAGCATTTCCTGGAAGAATTCCTGAAGAAATTCCTGGAGTTATTCCCGAAGGAGTCCCTGGAGAAATTCCTTGATAAAATCCTGAAGGAATGCCTGGAGGAATTCCTTGAAGTATCCTGTGAGAAGTGTTGGAGGAATCCTTGAAGGAATGCCTGGATGAATCTCTAGAGAAATTCTTGAAAGAATTACTGGTTGAATTTTTGAAGATATCTTTAAAAGAAATCTGGGAAATTTATGTTCCTGCAAAAATCGCCTTTGAAATTCCTGAAGGATTTTCTAGAGGAATTTCTCAAGGGATTCCTGGAGAAATTTTCGAAGGAATTACTGAACTAATGCCTAGGGGAATCCTTAGAGAAATTTGTGAGAAATCCCAGGAGGAATTTCTGAAGCAACTCCTAGAGGAATTTTTAGAGGAATTCCTGAAAGTATCCCTGGAAAAAATCCTGAAAGGATTTCTGAAGAAATCCCTAGAAGATTCTTAGAGGAATTTCTGGACGATTTTCTGGAGGAATCTTCGAAGGATTTTCTGGAGGAATTCTTGAGAAACGCCCTGGAGAAATTCATGGAGAAATCCCTGGAGGAATCATTGAAACAATTCTTGAAACAATCTTTGGAGTAATTCCTGGAGAAATGCCTGAAGGAATTCCTAAAAAAACCTTAAGGTATTCCTGGAGAATTTCCTGCAAGAATTTTTGAAGAAATTCCTAAAGGATTTTCTGGAGAAATTCCTGGTGAAATCGCTGACATAATTTCTGAAGAATGTCCAGGAGTAATTTTTGTATCAACTCCAGAATAAATTCCTGGGGCATTTTCTGGAGATTTTCCTGCAGGAGTTCCTGTAGCAATTCCTGGACTAAATCCTAGAGGAATTCCTGGAGATATTTCTGTGCGAATTTCTGGAGGAATACCTGGAAGATTATCTGGAGGAATCTCTAGATGAATCATTGAATCAATTATTGGATGAATTTCCGGAGGAATCTCAAGAGGAACTTTGGGAGATTTTTTTGTAAAAATTTGTAAAAATCATAAAAAGTTCCTGGAGGAATTTCTAGAGGTATTTCTGAAGGAATTCATGAAGAAATCCTCAAAGGAATTTTTGAAAAATCCCTGGAGGAATCCTTGGAGAAATTCGTGCAGAAATCCCCGAAGAAGTTTCTGTATGAATTCTCTTTGCAGAATTTCTGAAGGAATCGCTGCAGCAATTGCTGGAAGAAAATCTGGAAGAATTCCTGAAGGAATCCCTGGAAAAATTTCAAAGGGTCTTCCTAGAGATAATTCTGGAAGAATTTTTAAAGGAATCCCTGAAGGATTTCCTGGAGAAATTCTTGGATGAATTTATGACAGAATTTATGGAGGAATTTCTAGATCAATTCCTGGTGAATTTTCTGGAGGAATCCCTGCAGAAATTTCTAAGGTCATTTATAGGAGATCCTACAGAAATTCCTGGATGAAATCCTATCCTTGAGGAATGCCTGCATGAATACCTGGAAGAATATCTGGAGGGATTCCTGAAGGAATCGCTGAAAAGAATCCTGGAAAATTTTCTTCATGAATCCAAGTTGGAATCCCTGGAAAATCCCTGAATAAATTCCTGGAAGAATGTCGAGGAGAATTCGTAGTGGAATTCTTGGAGGAACTCTTGAATAAATTCCTAGAGAAATCTTTGGAGGAATTCCTGTAGGTGTATCTGGAAAAATCCTTGTAGGAATCCCTTGAAGAATTTCTGGAAGAAATCCTGTAGGAATTCCTAGGGAAATTCCTGATGGAATTCTTGGAGGAATCCCTATAGCAGTTCCTGAAGAAAACCCTATAGGAATTCCTGAAGAATCCCAAGGAATTCCCAAGGGAATCCCTAAACAGTTCCTGAAGGAAGAACTGAACTTATACCTGGAGGAGTTCCTTAACGAATACAAAGAGAAATTCCTCAAGGAATCCTAAGAAGAGTTACTGGGGGAATTTTTAAAATAAGATGTTCCAGAAAGAATCACAGAAGGAATTCCCGAGTGAAGCCTTGGAGAAAATCCTGGCGAAGTTTCTGGAGGATGTTCTAGATGAAAGCGCGTAGGGATTCCCGGAGGAATCTCTGGAGAAACTCCTGGAAGCAGTTCTGAAGGAATTCCTGGAGGAATATGATAAAAAAAATAGAGGCATTTCAGAAGGATTTCTTGGAGGAGTTTTTAGAGGAATCCCTGCAACAATCCCCAGAGAAATCACTGGAAGAATTCTTAGAGGTATTCCTGAACAAATTCGTGGATGAATCCCATGATAAGTTCCTGAATAAATCACAGATGGAATTCTTGGAGAAATCCTGAAGTAATTCTAGAAAGAGTGGATGACCTTTTGGAGGAATCCCTGTAGCAGTTCCTGAAGGAATCCCTGCAGGCGTTCCTGTAGAAACCCCAGGATGAATCCTGGAAGCAATTTCAAGAGGCATTTCTAAGGGAATCCATAAAAAGTTGCTGGAGAAAGTACTGGATTAATTCCAAGAGGAAGAAATTCTTAAAAGAGTTCCTGGGGAGTTCTTGGAGGAATTTTTAAAATTATTCCTGGAGTTGTTCCTGAAATAAACTCGGAAAAAATAATCTCAGGATGAATTCCTGAAGAAATCCTGTCGGAATCTCATAAGCAATCCCATGAGGAATTATTTTTTATCTGTATTAACGAGATTTTTAGCCCTTGGCAAGTTCATCTCGAGATCCACGCTTTACTTTCCTTCCGAAGGAAGAACTCACATTTTGTGTGTTTTGTCGAAAGTGGGATTTTATCCCAGGTCCTCAAGGTGAAATGCCTGTGCTTTAACTATCACACCAGGTCCGAGGAATTACTCAGGAAATCCCAGGAAAGTTTTCTCAACAATTCTTGAAACAATTTCTGTGGGAATGCCTAGAAAAAAAAAATGTAGGAATCCATGTTTCCAGTGATCTGTAAATTTATTCTTATGTACACGTGATTGCTTTGAAACAATATAACACAACGATTGCCACGATGAATGTAAAGTTCGATCCGAATACACAACATTTCTGTATTATATGTAATTTATGTATGTTAAGACTAAATCAAAATCAAGTAATTTCCCCTCAAAAATGATATTAGATGAAAAAACGGCTGAAACCTCTAAGGAGATTTGCGATCTCTTCGCTATATTTTTCCAAGATATCTATACGACTTTCTCCGAGAATGATCGTGATCTAGAATATTTTCCATTCATGCCCTCATTTTCAAGAGATGTTCATGTAAGTCATATCAATGTGGAGGACGTTTTAACAGGTTTAAAAAGTTTGGACGCTTCAAAAGGATCAGGACCGGACGGAATTCCCCCAGTATTTATGAAAACTCTTGCAATTGAGTTGACATCTCCTCTATTTTGGCTATTTAACATGTCCCTTGAATCATCTGCATTTCCCAGTATTTGGAAAAACTCATTTTTAATCCCTATATATAAATCGGGAAAAAAGTCCGACATACGAAATTACCGTGGAATTGCAATTATTTCTTGTATCCCAAAACTGTTTGAATCCATTGTTAATAAAAAATGTTTAATCAAGTGAAAAACAGAATAACGAATTCTCAACACGGGTTTTTCAAGGGCCGCTCAACTGCAACTAACCTGCTAGAGTTTGTAAATTTCACAGTAAATGCTATGGACCACGGCAATTATGTGGAGGCTCTATATACTGATTTTAGTAAAGCTTTTGACCGCATAGATATCCCTTTATTGCTGTTCAAACTCTCGAAAATAGGAATTGATGATAAACTGCTTTCTTGGATTCAATCATATTTAACAAATAGACAACAAACAGTACGTTTCGAAGGTAGCAAATCTCAACCCATTAATGTAACGTCTGGTGTCCCCCAGGGTTCACATTTAGGTCCTCTTCTTTTCATTTTATATGTGAACGACGCATATTATATATTCAAGCATTCAAAGATATTAATTTATGCAGATGATATGAAGATTTTCATGGAAATCAAAAGTGAAGAAGACACTAGTATATATCTAAACGAAATACGTTTGTTCTACATATGGTGTAATAAAAGTTTGCTTCAGTTAAACGTTAAAAAATGTAATTCTATCACCTTTAGTAGAAAAAGGAACCAGCATATAACTAGTGTGACCTTAGGGGATCAAATCGTTGAATGATGTGAAAGAGTTAGAGACTTAGGTGTGATCTTAGATACTAAAATGAGTTTTATCGATCATTACAATACAATAATTCATAAAGCTACCAACATGCTGGGGTTCATAAAGCGATTTAGTATCAACTTTAACGATCCATACACTATCAAAACATTGTACATTTCTTATGTGAGATCGATTCTTGAATATTGTAGTATTGTTTGGTCCCCATTTATGAAAACTCATGAAGAACGCATAGAATCGGTGCAGAAGAAATTTTTGCTATTTGCTCTGCGTAAACTGAGATGGACAACTTTTCCACTTCCTTCTTATGAATAACGTTGTATGCTAATAAACATACAAACTTTAAAGGAACGTCGTGAATATGCTATGATAACATTTGTAAATGACATTGTTTCGCAACGTGTAGATTGCAGCAATCTGCTATTCTGTTTTAATTTTTATACTCCGACTCGACAATTAAGAAATCGAAACATATTTGCGGTCAGTCATCATCGTACAAATTATGCGAAATTCAGCCCAATCAATAGAATGATGTTAATTTACAATAAGCATTACGAATCTATCGACTTGACCATGTCTCGCGTAAAGTTCAAACAATATTTCAACTCTGTACGATACAATAGAATATAGAACAAATTATGTATGTATGTAGTCTACAAACGGTTGACGAAATAAAAAAAATTAAAAAAAAAAAAAAATTGTGAAGATTTTGTAGTTTTGATGATTCACCCTTCTCACAAATGCTTTGAAAAAGTTTTCCTATGTGTACGTGATTGTGTTCAAGCAATAAAACACAAGGATTGTCGCGATGAACGTAAAGTTTGAACTGAAAATACGAATTCTCTGTATTATACGTGATTTTGTGAAAGTTTTATAGTTACTAAAACACACACTTCTCAAAATCGTTTGGAAAAAGCTTTCTTATGTGCACGTAATTGGTTTCAAGCAATAAACACAAGGGTTGTCGCGATGGACGTGAAGTTCAAACTGAAAATACAAATTTCCTGTATTATACGTGATTTTGTGAAAATGTTGTAGTTCCTAAAACACACGCTTTTCACAATCGTTCGGAAATTTTTTTCTCATGTACACGTGATTGTTTTCAAGCAATAAAACACAGGGGTTGTTGCGATGAATGTAAAGTTCAAACCGAATATACAAATTTTCTGTATTGTACGTAATTTTGTGAAGATTTTGTAGTTTTTTTATGATTCACACTTGTCCCCATTTATCTGTAAATGTATTCATATGTACACGTGAATGTTTTCAAGCAATATAACATGGGGATTGTCGCGATTTACGTAAAGTTCAAACTGAAAATACTAATTTCCTGTATTATACGTGATTTTATGAAAATTTTGTAGTGTCTGAGATTACACTTGTCACAATCGTTTGGAAAAAGATTTCTCATGTGCACGTGATTGGTTCAAGCAATAAAACACAGGGGTTGTCGCGATGAATGTAAAGTTCAAACCGAATATACAAATTTTCTGTATTATACGTAATTTTGTGAAGATTTTGTAGTTTTTTATGATTCACACTTGTCCCCATTTATCTGTAAATGTATTCATATGTACACGTGAATGTTTTCAAGCAATATAACATGGGGATTGTCGCGATTAACGTAAAGTTTAAACTGAAAATACAAATTTCCTGTATTATACGTGATTTTGTGAAAATGTTGTAGTTCCTAAAACACACGCTTTTCACAATCGTTCGGAAAAAGTTTTCTCAAGTACACGTGATTGTTTTCAAGCAATAAAACACAGGGGTTGTCGCGATGTATGTAAAGTTCAAACCGATGATACAAATTTTCTGTATTGTACGTAATTTTGTGAAGATTTTGTAGTTTTTATGATTCACACTTGTCCCCATTTATCTGTAAATGTATTCATATGTACACGTGAATGTTTTCAAGCAATATAAGATGGCGATTGTCGCGATTAACGTAAAGTTCAAACTGAAAATACTAATTTCCTGTATTATACGTGATTTTATGAAAATTTTGTAGCTTCTGAGATTCACACTTTTCACTATCGTTTGGAAAAGGATTTCTCATGTGCACGTGATTGGTTTCAAGCAATAAAACACAGGGGTTGTCGCGATGAATACAAAGTTCAAATCGAATATACAAATTTTCTGTATTATACGTAACTTTGTGAACATTTTATAGTCTTAAATATTGAGTATCTCCATACATTTCTTTGCAATAATTTTGCTTTGTCAATATGGGCAATTCAACATTAAAATATGCGTGGAAACTAATTTACTTTCGGAATGGCTCCAGGAAAACAGCATTTCTTAAGGTACTTGCTCCGAGTTTTTGAGTACTCAAAAATAGAACTTTGGTCAAATTCGTAGTTTGAAAATTTTGTACTCATCTAGAAGGCTGGGAAAATTCATAACTTCAAAAATTTTGCAAATCGGTTAAAAAACGGCTGAGATATAGCAGTTGAAAAATACCGTTCCCACTGTTTTGAGGCATGGCAGTTGGTGTAAGTGATTTATAGCATGGCAGTGGGAGTGTTAATCTAATAGTTTCTTTTATGGAATTTCATATCAAGTCCGGAAAATAACCACCGCAACAAGTGCAAATCGGTACGTATCAGTGCTGCCCGACCGAAAAAGTATCGTTGACTCTGCGAACCTCTTGCTTCCCACTCAGCAACAACGGGAAGAGTCATTTATTTCCTCGAACTGGTGTCAGAGTACAAAAGTCATGCAACGTTGCACCCAAGTCCATTCCTCGGGCTTCGTTGCAGCGCTGCTGACTGGTTGCTGCTGTCCTTACTGATATAAATAGTCGGGAGAAAAACAGGAGACTTACCGTGTGCTATAGCTCCATTTGAAACCGATGAGCCCTCCGATGCACCACCACCAAGCTTCCAAGTAGGGTAGTAGGAATACTCTCACTAGCTGAATCGTTGTTTCTTGTTTTTTATTGTAGCTTCATTCAGAAAGACTTGGTAAAGCAAAGTCGTTTGGCATCACATTTTTCTATCCTGCCAAGTCGGTGTCGATTTTTTCCTAGCCCTCTCACTGTGCCAGTCTGAAGTGCAGACCAACTCCCCAACTAGAGATTTTTATTATCACAATAAATTCCAAAATGCGACTTTATAATGGTATCGTAAACTGGAATTTATTGCTATATCATAGACAAATGTATAAATAAGTGTTTATTTATTCATTTCGAAGCCTTCCCAGTCGCGAGCTCTGCGAAGACTACAGATGAGCTGAGCTGTCGTGGAGTGACCCGGAGTTGAGCTTTACTGTTCTTCACTCGTGTGTAACTATTTGCTGTCGTTTAATGACCTTACCCACCCGGGTTGGCTGGGTACGACCGGTGTGGTTCGAGATTCGCACTGTCATTAGGCAATCGGTCAATCGAATCAGGATAACCCTTATACTGGCTGTGCTCACACCTTCAATTACACTTGTTTGTCAACTTGAAAAAAAAAATGAAAACAAAACTGAAAGTTTAATTTATATGGAGCTAGATGATATCAATGATCCGGTTCTGTATCAATTTAGAGTTATTTTAAATTCTTCTTTCTTAATTTTACCTATCAGTACTTCGAGATTTGAAATACGAACATTAAAAAAATGTTTGCAATCAGTCCCAACTAACAATTGCAAGTCACAAACAAGCAAGCTTGCTGAATTGTTGCTTAATAATAGTAATGATAGCTGAACTAAAATTATGCTCTGCACATTACTGTTTAAATGATTTTTCAATTGAGAAAATAGTCAATGTTCGACTTTCCTCATCGGTATCAACAATAATAAATTAAAACAATTTTCAAAAGTTTAACAAGAAATTTATTCGACAAGCATTGATTCCTTAACAAAAGAGTTTAACAAAACATTTGTCTGCATCTTATTGAGCTGATGTATCGATAAGCATATGCTCCTGAACAATGTGCTTTTCACTTGTCAAATAAACGCCTTCAGCCCGTCATAGTTTGACTCGGAACTTTGTTCGGATTATGGGATGAATCATGGCTAAAACTGTTTAGACAACCAAGTTATTAAAGAACCAAAATTTTAGACGAATCACATAAAATAAAACAAAATAGAATTATGTAATTTAACATTGAGTGCCAAGAGACATAAACAACGTAAAAATGAGGCCTTTATTTATTATTATTAGTCTGTAACAAGATATCTTGTACCTTGACTATTATACTTTTTATTCGCAGGAGTTCGATTGTACGAGACGCTTGGATCGATGCATTTGACATTTCAGTGCTGTCGTGTTTACTGAATATTGTTCCCACAGTCACCTAGATAATCAAACAGCATTCAGAAATCGACACATTTCAAGTATCCCTAAACATCCTTATGCACTATTTATTGAACATAATATCGAAATTCCATAACAAAAACATAAATAAAAAATAAATTATTTAACGGATCTTCGACTGAGCATAAGTAGATAACCTGAAGAGATGCTGTGAATGCACCATGTCCAAGACCATACCGCACCACATATTGTCATACATGTTTCGTTTATTGTCATACAAGATCGATATTGAATAATAATAATAAAAACATATTCATATCGCAATTAGTTCGTCTGGGAACAATATCTTCAATAAGAACCAACACTTTTTGGCCGCATTCGATAAAAGTTTTCTCACCGTGCGATAAAAATACTGACAGCGAAATCAGAATGGAAAACACGTGTTTTGGGCTGAACAGTTGTTGAAGTATGAGGCGTTGTTCAGTTGAATACCACGTGCTGTGCCAATTCACCACTGCTGAACACGAGTTCAGGAGTGATCATTATTGAGTCATGAGAAGATTATGTTTTGCTTTGGGTGCTGCATCTCACCATCTCTAGGATGGCGCAGATAGGAAGGCATGCGGAAGGCAATCGTCAGGCCTCGAGTACTGATCCGGATTTAGGTAATTTTATATGTAATTCTTATTTCATAATAGGTGTTCTCAACATGAGAGCAAATAATTACTCTCGTGAGAGTTGCATTTTTGCATTTTATTTATTTTCAGTCATTTTGCCAAAGCTTAATAACAACTTTCTTGTACATTTGTAAAATGCTTTAAACAACAAAAAATAAGTTGGTGCACAACATGATGCTTTATAACTTCTCCAAATTTGTGTGAACAAAACCCGAACATAGCTTGTACGTGAAAATAATTCAAATGTTATTCAACATTAAGCTGAATTAATTCGTCATAATGGTGCCTGTTAAATGAGTGATTGTTAGTTGGGAAGATATCGTGTACGCTAAGGAGAGCATCCCCACAAGTCCCCACAAGTTCCTACCTCATGCTTCCACGGGTCAAGCGATGACAAAGACCGTCAGCTAAGAGTGTGTACTTAGCTAGTAGTGGAGCCTGGGCACTGTTGTCCTTTTGACTTCAGCTAGATTGATGATGTACGACCCGAGCGTCTGTTCACCAAAGAGGTGCGGCTCAAACAGCGTCTGTTCTGGCATCCAGTGGCTGAGTAAGACATGCTGAATCACGCCCAGCTAGATCCAAGGTGGTAGCCCCATCAGCGTGGTCGTTCCAGTGTTGGTTGGGACGTTAAACAGAACTGGCACGATGGCCCTCCGCCAAGACAGGAGTGTTGACGTAGCTACCTGTAAAAATCCCCATTGAGAGTAACATAGGAGAAAACACGTCCCGATTGGAAAACGAAATCTGTACAAATGCTAAAGATTTGTAAAATACAGATAAATCTGTATATATGGCATCCTTGTTCCGGACTGCATGAGTTGTTGTACAAAAATACGTGAATCATCTGACATATCCTCGAATGGCTGCGAGGACATCCGAATCTCTGGTTGATTCCGGTTTCTTGGATGACTTGACGCTTCTACACTCAACTCTTGCGTACCTGTAGATACACCAGATCTCTGAACCTCTCTAGGACGTAACGAGGGAACGCGAACTCTTCACGGACTCGGTTACAAATCGTCAAAGAACTCGACTTGGCGTGAAACGGTACCGTAAACCGGGGTGAAATTGATCTGCGTGTCGAAATTGATCAGATGATTTTCCGGTTCATTAAGTGTATTTAAAGAAGTTTCCTTACAAATATCGTGATGTTTAAATCATGAAGGATACCATAATTATAAAGGAAATTGTTTAAAACTAGCAGTCCCGGCAAACGTCGTCCTGCCTGCTCACTCTGTTTTTTGACATCCAGTTCCATGAAGAAATGCCCCTCAAAATGGATTTTAGATTTTCCTGTTTTTCTTGCCTTCCCGGTCACTTTTTCTAATTATTTTTTCGTACGAACACGTCGGAGCCTTGGCGGAATGCAATAGTGAAATAATCATGTAGATCTGTTGACCCGTTCCCGAGCCTATTCGTGGCATACAAACACCATTCCATTTTTATTTATATAGATATGTTCAATCTTGTGGAAAAATATCTGATCAGTTTCGACTCGAAGATCAATTTGATCCCGGTTTACGGTACCTGTTTTTTCGGTTATTCCTCCAGAGATTCATTCGAAAGTACTTTCCAAGATATCTGCAGGGATTCTACTGAAGATTTCTTTACTAGGGGGTAACCGTTAAGTACGTCACGCGTTTAGGGGAGAGGTTGTCGAAAGTGTGACAAGCAATGCAATAAATATAGGAAAACCCCGTACGAAGAAGGGGAGGGGGGTGGTCAAAAATTGTCTAATGTAGCGTGAAGTACTAAATAGATGCCCCCTACCAAAAATTCTTGCACAAAAATGTGGAGTTTTGCTGAAGTGTACACTAGGCTGCGGCTTATTTTTCGAAAGTTGTTCAAACCTGGAATTCGTAAGCTCTTTTGAATTCAAATGACACAAAAAGAGAAACCTTTGAGTTTAAGCCAAAAATATTGAGATTTAGAGGTCGCGCAATCGCTTCAAAGTTGGATTTTTGAGTAATAAAGTGTTTTCACTTCAAGTGTCATAACTTTCTCAATTTTCAACCGATTTTCAATATTTTTTTATGAATTTCTCAATTCACAAATCGAATAAACTCGTAGAACATCGTTTTCTTCCAAAGTCACTTAAAATATGAGTTGTTGAAGATTTGACTTATTTTTTTCTTCTTTTTAAAAAAAAATTAACTTTAGAGTCCTGTAACTTTTTAACCGTTTGACCAATTTTAAATTTTTTAGCTTACTTCTGTGGATATTTTTGTTGCCTAAGAATGCCGTGAATAAACTGTACCTTCAAAATATCGTTTCAAAATAAATAAATGCCAATAACCGTCCAAAATCACGTATTTTATTGGAAAAATAAGATTTTGGCAAAATTTCAATTGTTTTCATGCTTAGTTTCGGGCTCAAAGTGAAGAATTTATTCTCAATAATCATATGGAAGCCTTAAACTTCAATTTTTGGAGTGTTTTGAATAAAAAAAAATCATGTTCGAAATGCGAAGAAAAAAAATTTGGAAAAAAAATCCTGCAATGTGTTCTATATCCCTAAATATGATGCTGATTATCTGGTTTGGAGTAAAAAATTGCAAATAATCGTCAAAAACTCCAATTTTGCATGAAAAAATCAAGTTTTAAGACATCTTTTGGCAGTTCTTGGTGAAAAGTATCATAAAAATGACTACTTTGATGAAAAGTTTGTTTGGGACAAAGATAGGCAACAAAAATATCTACAAAAGCAAGCTAAAAAATTTAAAATTGGTAAAACGGTTAAAAAGTTATTGGACTCTAAAGTTATTTTTTTTTGTAAAACGAAGAAAAAATAAGTTAAATCTTCATAAACTCATATTTTGCGTGACTTTGGAAGAAAATGATGTTCTACGAGTTTATTCGAAATTTAATTTGTGAGAAATTCATAAAAAAAAATGAAAATCGGTTGAAAATTGTGAAAGTAATGCCACTTGAAGTGAAAACACCTTTTTATTACTCGAAAATCCAACTTTGAAGCGATTGCGCGACCTCTAAATCTCAATATTTTTGGCTTAAACTCAGAGGTTTCTCTTTTTGTTTCATTTGAATCCAAAAGAGCTAACAAATTCCGGGTTTCAACAACTTTTGAAAAATAAGCCGCAGCCTAGTGTACACATACGCTCATAGAATGAGAGGTTGAAGTTGATACTTCAGGGGAGAGTACACCTTCCTGATCACGGAACAGCTCAGGGTTTCTTGCAGAAATTTCTGCTGGCTTTTCTTTTGAAATTCCTTTGGAAAGATATTTTTCAAATCTCCAGAGACTTATTCAAAATTTCAGAGATTTCTTCAGCACTTTCAGCAAGTGATTATTTGAAAATTTCTTCCAAGGAGTAATTCAGAAATTCTTCCAAAAATTTCTTTGCAATTCCTACAGGAATTGCTTCAGAAATTCTTTTCATGGTTTCTCCAACACTTCCTTTAGTGATTTCTGCAGAAATATAATGATTTTTTTTTAGAATTTGCTCTAGTATTTGTATCAGAAATATTTTCTGGGATTTCTTTAGAGATCCCTACAAAATTTATTCAGATATTCCTCCACAGATTTTTCTAAAGTTTTTCCAGAAATTTCACAAAAATTACAGAAGAATTCGTTATGATAAATCAGAATGAATTTCTTAGAAATCCCTACAGGATTGCCTAATGGAATCCATTAAAAGCTCCTTGGGATACCTTCGGAAATTCCTAGGAGAAATTCTTGAAAATATTTTGGAGGAATTTCTAAACAAAAAATTGCTGAAGCAATTTCTGGAGTTATTTGGTGCGCAATCCCAGATTAAATGCCTAGGATATCATCTAGGAGAATACCTTAAAAAGACCTCTAAACGCCCCTTTCATTTTCTAAAAAAAATCAGGAAAAAATGCTTGAGAAACCTCTGGAGGGGTGTCTGGAAAACCCGTAGGGGAAATTCTGACGGAATCTCTTTTGAAATTATTGCGGAAATCGTAGACAAAACTATAATTCAATAAACTTTGATATGTTAATTCGGGGTAATGGCTTCCAGTCTATTGCAATTAAATAATGTTTTCATCCGACGTTTCGGACACATTATTGTGCCTTCTCCTGAGGAATCCCTGGAGGATTCTCTGGAAGAATTCTGTAGATACCTCTGAGGAAATTCTCGGGAAAATTTTTTTATACAATTTCTCAAGGGATTTGTACACAAAAAATCCTAAACTATTATCTGGAGAAATTTCTTAAGCAATCCCGAAGAAACATTTGAAAAAAAAAATATGACATTGAAAAAATAACTTTTTGAAAGACTATTTCTAATAATACCTGGAAGGACTGGAGAACTGCTGGGGCCCGTGGCGCAATTGGTCACACGTTTGCTTCATAAGCAGATGGTCATGGGTTCGATCCCATCCCCGGCAAAAGAGACGAACCAGCCAAGGGCTGAAAGTCTCTCAAATAAAGATAAATAAATCAATCAACCCATCCCCGGCACTTTCGTCGGTTGCTCTTTCCCTCTGAGAGCAGCTGACACTGACCCTCTTCTGAGCCCATGGCTCAAATGGACCCGGATACTTGGACATCGGCGAACAGCTATGGACCCTCTATCGGACTGAAAAAAGGGAACAATCAACACTCAACAGCCACACATCAACATCCGCGTGCTCATCATTCTACCGTGATAGGGTAGAAAGTGAAAGTAGCGCCACGGCAACCAGTTCGATATTGTAGTAGAATTAGAATAGAATACGTTTAGGCGCTATACACAGATCGAAAAACGAGTGTAAAATTCTGTGACATATGATGCACATGATTGGAGCGTGGAAAATCACAAAAGTTTACATGACACATCATTTAAATGTCATAAAATATCATGTAAACTTCCATTATATGTCATGTAATTCAGCATGACTCTGTGTGTTTACATGACATATAACACAAAATTACATGATATATCGTGTAAAACATCATTACACTAACTTTACATTACTAAACTGAAGTTTACATGACGTGTAAATCTCATTATTTTTATCTGTGTACAAAGTGTAAGTACAGCTTCCAATTGGAATCGCTCACGCAGTGCCCTAGTGAACAAAAGGGCTGTAAATTAGGTTAAGTGATTGAAGATTAAAAAACAAAAAAGGACTGGAGAACCCTCTACCTGCAGGTATTAATAGAAAAAAATCTAAAAAAATCCATTAAATGCTAAGGATTCTGAAGTAATTTCTGCATGAATTGTTGATAGAATTGATGAAAAATAAAATCAAAATAAAAAAAATCAAGAGGAAGGTCTGAATAAATCCAAAACAATGCCTGGAAGAATTTTTGAAGGATTTTGGGAAAATCCTTGGATGAACTTGCAGAAGAATCTCTTGAGAATTTTGCAATAATTTTTGAGAAACTGTCTGGAAACAAACTGAAATTCTAAAGTAAAACTATTGAGCCATTTCTGAAAAAAAAAACGTGAATCTTTGCGAAAGAAAATCTTCTGGAATTGCATTTTTTGAGAAAACGTTTGAGGCTTTTCCTGGAGAAATTCCTACAAGGATTTCTTGAAAAAAATCTGGAAGAATTCCTTCGGGAATATTTGAATAAGTACTCGAAAGAATACAAGCATGTACTTATGCAGAAATCTTTGAACGATTTTTCAATCACTTAATGATTCTCAGGAGGAATTTTGGAAGAAATTTCTGAGGAAACCCGTGGATCAGTTTCAAGATTGATCTTATGAGAAATTTCTTGAGAAACTTTCGAAAAAGTGCCAAGGATAATTCCTGTGGAAATTTTCAAAAGAATCTCTGGAGGAATCGCTAGATAAATTTTCAAATAAATCTGTTGACAGGGATGCATTTTGAAGATATTCTAAGAGGAATCTTTAGAATAATTCTTCTTAAAATCATTCTAAGAAATCCTGCTAGAATCTTTTTTATGTAAACGTTCCAACAATGTCGTTTAGGATAGAGACGAACCAGCCAAGGGCTGAAAGTCTCTTTAATAAAGACAAATCAATCAATCAGTCCAACATTGTTTTGATAAATCCTAAAGAAATCCTAAAGAAAGCACGTAGTAGAGCCTCGATGTCGTCCCACTTGGCGAAGCTGGTCTAGATTCAAAACCGAACCCGACTTCGAACTGTGTTACAGTTTCTCAGCTCGGTAAGCGCGCGGATGGTTGTTTGATAATTGACGAGAGGTGTTTCATTTCCAGCCACGTGAACTGTTAGTACTGGCGATAGGCTTGGTAGTATCCGGGTCCTTAAGACCAGCCGAAGGTCCAATTCGTCCTCGGAAAAACGTGACCTAACTCCGGACAAATCGCACACGTTGGATGGATAAAACCTTGCAGGAATTTCACATATCTTACACCTTTAAACGTACGTTTAGTGCGAACATTCACTGTTCGCACCATGGATCATGTCCAATACAGTTCCTGCAGCGATGCCGATGACGCGGTCTTTCAGTATGTCGAGTATGCAAATGCTCCATATGAAATTGAGAGATAAGCAGTTCCACGTTCCGAGCTTGCAATCGCAAGTCCTGTTTCGTCGCTGGGGTTCATCACTAGGGTCATTGACGTTGGTCACGGTTCGTACCGGATGGGAAATATCTGACCGAAACGTGGTTTTCGCGGATTTCACTCAATTACATCTTTGCCGATTTCTTTCTACTTACCTGAGTATAACACCACTCGCTAATAAAGCAGTAGCAAGAACTAGTAAAGAATAGAAGTTTGAATATGGGATATGCTCACTGGCTGACATTAGTCATTAGCGCTTATTAGCATATTGCAGTTGATTTAGATATTTGTCTTATGGTTGTTAAGTTCTCAGGAAGATTTATCTATGGATTTATATACCTCAGACTGGGAGGAACATTCACTCTACGTGACCAGGAATTTCCCAACATAAATCATCAAGACGGTATCTACAAACAGTTAAAGCCAACTGTCAAAACTGTTTGAATACTATTTCGGGTTGATGTATGCGCGAAACAAAACTCCAAAAAAGTCAGCACATGAAAAGCCCATTTGTTAGATAATCATTCCAAAGTGGCCGCGATGAGCAAGCACATTTGACCCCACTGGTGGACCAGCGCGGCGCACCGTGGCGGTACAAAATGCAGCACATTCACCCGGGACAATTCAGTTTTACCACGAAGGCTATGAACCTGTCATTGGCAGAGAAAGCATATCTCAATTTTTCGATCGGGGCGACTAGAAATGGAAACACCTTCTGACAGGTGAACAACACTCTCCCATGCACGAGTGGTTCTGCCAGGGGACTACATGCAGGGAAGATCGGGGGTGAAATGCACTGCTAGCCACCTCAATAATGGCATGAATAAAATTATTTTAGATTAGAGTTGAGTAGCATGGAATTTAACTCGTAATAATGGTAAACCAAGTAGAAACTTAAAAAAAAAATCCAAAGCTGATTCTGATTGAGTTTGTAATGTGACTTTCTGACGAAATCATGGACGAAATTCTTCGTAAAATTCTGGTAGAATATAAGTACATTTTATTAGGCATATTACATTTATATTATTTCTAATATTCTTTAGTTTTGAATTGATAACATAACTTTGGTGTAGGGAACTTAGCTTGTTACGAAGTAGTTTTTTACGTGTATATTACCAGGACTTAAACGATTTTAAATTCAATTGATATCTTCATGAAATGTACATTTTACCCCGATCTCTCCCATCCAAACGATGCGAACCAGGAATGCGGCATGGGGCCCCGCGAGGACTCATTTTTGCATACCTTCCAATCACCTGCGGGCAACACCAAAAGTTGTTGCTCCAGCGGCCGGCCCCTGTTTCCTTCTTTGGAAGGGCGGTGCTTGACGTCGCGTCGGTTCGAATGGTAACATTGATTGATCATTGTTTTATTTCATGGATTCAAATCATCCAATCTTAGTCAAACACACAGGCGTGTGGCCATTATTGCCTGGGCCGCCACTGAAGAACACATGGACGAAGCTTGATTGTTTCCCCGGACGACGTCGTCGTCGTTGTCGGTGCCAGGTTATCGCGACCTGTCATCGGATAAGAGAGTCGCTAGAAGTGTTACAAACAACATAATCATCTTCTGGACATCATCACTTCATCTTCGATGGACGCTTCTTGGTCTGTTCATTTCTTTGGTTTTAGTTTTCTTACTGTACATCCCACAAGTTTTGACAGGGGCCAAGGTTTCTTCGAAGATTTTTAAAACTACGGAGTCATTTGATGACTGCAGAATATAAAGACAAAAATTTCTGTGGAACCCCAAAAATATACATCATACCCGTAGAATTTTATTGTATTTTTTTTTACAAAAAATCCGTGTAATTGGTAGAATTCCAAATGAAATCTTTGAACAGGTTCTGTAAAAACTACAAAAAAAAAAAATCAGGTAGAATTCTCATTAAAATTCATGGTGGAATACTGGAAGGAATATCTGGTAAAATTTTTGCTATAGAAAACCCTGGTGGAGTTCCTGGTGGAATTCCTGGAGAAATGCTGAAAGGAATTCTTGCTGGAATTGCTGGAGAATTCCTGTTGAAATTTCCGTAGAAATTCCCGGAGGAATTCGTGGTGGAATTCCCGGAGGAATTACTGGTGAAATTCCCGGAGGAATTCCTGGTGAAATTCTCGGAGGAATTCCTGGTGAAATTCCCGGAGGAATTCCTGGAGAAATTCCCGGAGGAATTCCTGGAGAAATTCCCGGATGAACTCCTGGTGGAATTCCCGGAGCAATTTCCGGAAGAATTCCCGGAGGAATTCAACTACCTGGTGGAATTCCTGGAGGAATTCGTGGTGAAATTCCTGGAGGAATTCGTAGTGGAATTCCTGGAAGAATGCTGAAACGAATTCTTGCTGGAATTGTTGGAGGAATGCCTAGTGAAATTCCTGAAGGAATTCCTGGTGAAATTCTCGGAGGAATTCCCGAAGGAATTCCTGGTGGAATTAACGAAACAATTACCGGAGGAATTCCTCCACGAATTACCTGGTGGAATTACCTTAGGAATTCATGATAGAACTCCTAGAAGAACGCCTGGTAGCATTCCTGGAGGAATGCTGAAAGGAATTTTTGTTAGAATTGCTAGAGGAATTCCTAATGGAATTCCCGGAGGAATCCCTAGTGGAATTCCTGGTGAAATTCCTGGAGGATTTTTCAGAGGAACTCCTAGTGGAATTTCTGGTGAAATTCCTGGAGGAAATCCTGGTGGAGTTCCTGGTGGAGTTCCTGGAGGAATTCCTGGTGGAGTTCCTGGAGGAATTACTGGTGGAGTTCCTGGAGGAATTCCTTGTGGAATTCCTCCAGGAACTCCACCAGTAATTCCTCCAGGAACTCCACCAGGAATTCCTCCAGGAATTCCACCAGGAATTCCTCCAGGAATTCCACCAGGAATTCCTCCAGGAATTCCACCAGGAATTCATCCAGGAATTCCACCAGGAATTCCTTCAGGAATTCCACCAGGAATTCCTCCAGGAATTCATCCAGGAATTCCACCAGGAATTCATCCAGGAATTTCACCAGGAATTCCTCCAGGAATTCCACCAGGAATTCCTCCAGGAATATCAACAGGAATTCCTCCAGGAATTCCTCCAGGAATTCCACCAGGAATTCATCCAGGAATTCCACCAGGAATTCATCCAGGAATTCCACCAGGAATTCATCCAGGAATTCCACCAGGAATTCCTCCAGGAATTCCACCAGGAATTCCTCCAGGAATTTCACCAGGAATTCCTCCAGGAATTTCACCAGGAATTCCTCCAGGAATTTCACCAGGAACTCCACCAGGATTTCCTCCAGGAATTTCACCAGAAATTCCACTAGGAGTTCCTCTGAAAAATCCTCCAGGGATTCCTCCAGGAATTTCACCAGGAATTCCACTAGGGATTCCTCCGGGAATTCCACTAGGAATTCTTCTAGCAATTCTAACAAAAATTCCTTTCAGCATTCCTCCAGGAATGCTACCAAGCGTTCTTCTAGGAGTTCTACCATGAATTGCTAAGGTAATTCCACCAGGTAATTCGTGGAGGAATTTCTCCGGTAATTGTTCCGTTAATTCCACCAGGAATTCCTTCGGGAATTCCTCCGAGAATTTCACCAGGAATTCCTTCAGAATTTCACTAGGCATTCCTCCAACAATTCCAGCAAGAATTCGTTTCAGCATTCTTCCAGGAATTCCACTACGAATTCCTCCAGGAATTCCACCACGAATTCCTCCAGGAATTCCACCAGGTAGTTAAATTCCTCCGGGAATTCTTCCGGAAATTGCTCCGGGAATTCCACCAGGAGTTCATCCGGGAATTTCTCCAGGAATTCCTCCGGGAATTTCTCCAGGAATTCCTCCGGGAATTTCTCCAGGAATTCCTCCGGGAATTTCACCAGGAATTCCTCCAGGAATTTCACCAGTAATTCCTCCGGGAATTTCACCAGGAATTCCTCCGGGAATTCCACCACGAATTCCTCCGGGATTTCCACTAGAAATTCCTTCGGGAATTCCACCAGCAATTCCTTCGGGAATTTCTACGGAAATTTCAACAGGAATTCTCCAGCAACTCCAGCAAGAATTCCTTTCAGCATTTCTCCAGGAATTCCACCAGGCATTCTTCCAGTAATTCCACCAGGAACTCCACCAGGGTTTCCTATAGCAAAAATTTTACCATAAATTCCTTCTAGAATTCCACTATGAATTTTAATGAGAATTCTACCTGATTTTTTTTTGTAGTTTTTACAGAACCTCTTCAAAGATTTCATTTGGAATCATCACACTTCTAGCGACTCTCTTATCCGATGACAGGTCGCGATAACCTGGCACCGACAACGACGACGACGTCGTCCGGGGAAACAATCAAGCTTCGTCCATGTGTTCTTCAGTGGCGGCCCAGGCAATAATTCCTGGAGGAATTTCTGGTGGAATTCCTGGAGGAATTCTTGGTGGAATTCCTGGAGGAATTCTTGGTGGAATTCCTGGAGGAATTCTTGGTGGAATTCCTGGAGGAATTCCTGGTGGAATTCCTGGAGGAATTCCTGGTGAAATTCCTGGAGGAATTCCTGGTGGAATTCCTGGAGGAATTCCCCGAGGAATTCCTGGTGGAATTCCTGGTGGAATTCCCAGAGGGACTCCTGGAGAAATTTCCGGAGCAATTCCTGGTGGAATTCTTGTAAAAAATCCTGGACAAATTCTTGGAGGAATTCCTGGAGGAATTCTTGGTGGAAATCCTGGAGGAATTCCTGGTGGAATTCCTGGATGATTTCTGGTGGAACTCCTGGAGGAATTCCTGGTGGAATTCCTGGAGGAATTCCTGGTGTACTTCCTGGAGGAATTCCTGATGGACTCCCTGGAGGAATTCCTGGTGGAATTCCCGGAGGAATTCCTGTTGAAATTCCCAGAGGGATTCCTGGAGAAATTTCTGGAGCAATTCCTGGTGGAATTCTTGGAAAAATCCTGGACAAATTCTTGGAGGAATTTCTGATGGAATAATTGGTGGAATTCCTGGCAGATTTCCTGGATTAATTCCCGGTGGAATTTATGGTGGAATTCGTGATGATGTTCTTGGTGGAATTTCTGGTGAGATTCCCGATGGAATTCTCGGCGGAATTCCCGGTGGATCTCTCGGTGAAATTCCCTGTAAAATTTTTGAACATTCTTAAACATTGCTAATGGAATTTGTGCTGGAATTCCTGTTAAATTACTCAAAAAATTCCTGGTAGAAACTCATTAGAAACCCTGGGAAATCCTGGAAAATAATTCGAGTAGAATATTAAACGACGACAAAATCGGAAAAATGTTCTTACATGTTACCGTGTGGAAGTATAAATAAGTGCACATAAAAATTGTCTTCACAATACAGTCAGGTTTTTTTTACGCGGGGGATACATACCGCGTAAAAAAACCGCTTTAATTCAAAAATCCGCGTAAAAATAAACCGCGTTAATTCAAAAATCCGCGTAAATGAAAACCATGTTTTATAACTTTTAACTCAATAATTTCTTTCTCGATTTTATATTTAAAAATGAACTCAACGAATTATTTTAAGACAACATTTTGAGATTTTTGCCTGTCACTCAAAATTTCTACAAGTTACACAAACTGCCAAGCTATTGTTTAAAGGTTTAAAGCTTTTACCATCATTGACGACGTCAAACCCGACATCAACCTATCATTCACCTATTTTTATTTTGGCCACCAAACCCAACACGGACCCAATACTTGTTCGATGTTGGTCCAACAGTGGCCCAACATTCGATAAAAATTGACCCGACTTTGACCCGACATTGGATACTTTTTTCAGTCTGGCGGAATTTTGCTGGGTTTTCTCGTGTTTCGTGCCCAGCTACTCATTCGAGTGACAATAGGGGGATTCACTTAACAGCGTAAACTGATTAAACTGATTAAACGTCACGATGACCAAGGCAATCTTTGATTATTTCATTCGCAAAATCATGAAACATTTCAAATAAGCAGAAAATCATGGCTTACGCAGGAATTTAATCTGTTTAGTGAGTACCCCTAATGTATTCAATTGACAAGGATTCGCCTCTCATTTGATAGGTGCTCTGATTGAATGAAATCGTTTTGAACATGAATAGAAGGAAAAATGACTAAAAAGATTTGTTGATTAGTGTTCAAATGAATGAGATGAAGTTTTGCAACACTCGTTTAAACCGGTTCGTTGTTAAGACTCCATCTCACAGTTGTAGCATAAGTGTCGAAGAACAGGCAGTAAATCATGTTCACTTAACCTTCCGTAACTCGCGCGGTTGCCCACCACCGTCAGCACCACGCTAATGCTGAACACGAAAAGCGAGATTATTTCAACGTGTTGTACAAAATACAACAGCGCGATTGCTCGAGGGTTGATAGTTAAAGGTCACAAAGCATTCTTAGAAAATTTTGGGATATTCCAGGTAATCCTAAGTGTTTTGGAACTCAGTCAAAGTCTATGGCTATCATAGTAGTTTCTCAAGCTAAAAATAGTAACTATACATAATTGGACAGGGTTTAAATCAATAATTATTCCAAAATAGTTTTAAAATATTTCAAATCAACCAATTGAACAGCCAGAAATGGACATAATAGACATAATTATCTGATAGATAGATATAATAATATATATAATAATAATCTGTGGACATAATAGATAACAAATCGTAGATTTGTACAATGAAAAAAGTTCATGTAAACAGATCTGATGCTGTCTATTAAACTTTGAGATGTTCAGTAAGTCATGAAAGATTACAAGTCGTGGCTTTGTATTATGAATGAAGTTACCGGTACACCCGTAGACTTTAGGATCTAAACTCCAGAACAGTTTGGATGACCTAGGATATCCCGACTGATCTGAAACTGTCTAGAACTTTCAAAAGACTTACTGGACTTAATAGATTACAATTCGTTGCTTTGTATAATGCAAGAAGTTACCGTTACAGTTACGTACACTTTAGGATCTAAACTCAAGAACAGTTTGGATGTCCTTGGATATCCAGAAAATTACTCTGCATCATATTCTACCTTTTTGATGCTGTTCAGCACCAAAACTACAGAAATATGTAGAAAAACTCTATAATAATGCTTGAAAAACTTCCTGCCTAAAATAAAAAATCAACGTAAATGAAAACCGCGTAATTCAAAAATCCGCGTAAAAATAAACCGCGTTAAGTCAAAAATCCGCGTAAAAAACCTCGTAAATGAAAACCGCGTAAAAAAAACCGCGTAAAAAAACCTGACTGTATAGTATATTTCCCATACTTTGACATGTTTATTTGAACACAAAATGTGCGTATAAATATTGTGACTCACGCAAAACAAGCGAGAGCTCTAAAACTATTCGGTAATAAAACTTGATACAGCATAAATTTAAACAGCTCTCGAAATCAGATACTTTATCATCTAATTAATTTTTCAGTTTTTGCTTTGTCCCCTGGGAGACTTCCAGATCGCTGGCGGCGCTGGAGCACAACACAACAGATATTGGTCAAACGAGAAATCGGTCGTACAGTGGACGGTGCGGTAAGAGAGGAACGCGCGCGTCGAACTGATTTCCGCCTTGCCTTTCAACACTTTCATCTTAATTTTTTCATCGAACCAGACTTTTATCACGCATCGGGGTTTATTTCACTGCTTTGACAAATTGTTATTGTACCTTTATTTAGAAGCGCCACCACCATGAATGAGCGCTCCGGCGGGAACAAAACCGACACCTAGCTGCACAGTTTTTGTTGTGTTGGTTGTTTAATATTGGCTGAAGAACGCTCCAGAAATTATGTCGTTAAAGCACTTCCTCTCCCGAAGTGCGCCCAGAATCATGGAGCGTGTAATCGTTGCCTTCGAGCTCACCGATTTGCATCGGTTAGCTTTTTGTTTTTGGACGGAGATGGATTGAAAGAACTAACGACGAATTGCGCACAAAAAAATGTAAAATCCGTGCTTCGCCAGCCGGAAACAACTGTAGAGGTAGAGATCATTTCAGCACTTAGTCTTATACAACTACGTAATACAGAAGTCGTTGTTCCCGTTTGATTCGTAATAACCAACCGAAATTGTTCTTTGCTGGAAAGAAGCCACCGTGTCTGGTGATTTTAATTAAATAGAGTAATTTCCTTCGGATGATGTCATGCACTCTGTCCCTCCTAATAACTTGATTAGTTAGACCCAATGTTAGTGTTTCAACTATTGCGGTATTTCAGTTGTCATTGAAGCTGCTGAACAATTCCGGAAAGAGACTTATTTATGATTGTATCAATCAGCGTCGCGTCATCTGAGTGTTTCATTAGTTTATAGGAGCAATACATAGTGGACCACAAATACTTATTCAAATAATTGGATTTCTCTTTCTGTCATACTAATAACACTAGTTTACAGCATTTTTGAACTCGATAAGCTGATGATCATTTTTAGTGTAGAATCATGCCCTGAGTTCAAAAATGCGAAGGAAAAAAAAATACGGTAGAGCGGAGATTTTTTCGACTTTTCATACAAGGTTGATGATTTGAAATAGATTTTTGTTCTATTTTTAAGCAACGTCGCTCACTTCACACATCTCATTCTTCGTAAAAAATGCTCCGATTGAGCTGAATTTTTTACTGTAACTTGCCTACATACGATATTGACGGTTTTCCCCCTTATCGAACGCGACGATTTCAATCCGTCGCGGATGAAACCGTCGCCAGAGTCGTCGCAGCCAATCAGCAGGCGGGAGTCTGACGTTTCTCCGATCTCACTAACACAAACAGCAGCAGAGGTGGTGCTTGATTCGTTGCGATGATTCAGAAATGCCGACTGGAAGTTGGCAGCGCGTATTGTTAGGGAAGCAACATACAATATGTCAAATAAACGTTGAGAAAGAATTTTTAGATTGTTTTTTTCTTATTGAAAAAAAAAATACATTTCTTCATATATTTTTGGAAATTGGGCGTCCCTAAAACTCGCCAATGTCTTGAATTTCATCAATCTGACGCAAAACCTGCATTCAAATGATCAAATAGTATTGTATTCATCTTTTAATTTATGGAAAAAGACTTGAAATTGGTTGAACTAAACGCAAGATATTTGAATTCTAGTAAATTTCATGTTTTTAAAAGTTGTAAAACTCGATATTGAGCTAAAACTCAAAAACTGCTCTACTTAAAAAAAATTCAAGCACGGTTTCGAAATCAGTGCTAAATTGTGCTTCAAAAATTTTGGTCGTTGACAGAAGTTCACGACTTTCATTTTATTTTGTAAACTAGTGTAATTTAATTGATGAGGTGATTCGATTGTGAACAGTTCTGGTCCAGTCCACTATAAGCCCCCTGGAACAGAGCCTGCTCCTCAGTTTTGAGTTCAATTCGCACTTCTACAGCCATTAGCTCTCTTTGCAAAATAACCATTTTTGCATCCGTGAAATACCGTGATTTCGGGTGGAATTGATCACTTTCACAGTTTTTGGCTTTAAATTTCTGAATAGCTAACGATATGGTCAAACTCAACCCAACTAACAAGCAAGCTTGCTGAATTGTTGCTTATTAATGGTAATGACAGCTGAACTAAAATTATGCTCTACACATAACTGTTTAAATGATTTTTCAATTGAGAAAATAGTCAATGTTCGACTTTTCTCATCGGTATCAACAATGATAAATTAAAACGCTTTTCAAAAGTTTAACAAGATATTTTTTCGACAAGCATTGATTCCAATCCAAATTCCTGGAGGATTTCCCGGGGGAATTTCTGGATGATGTCCCAGAGGAATATTTCCGGAGACATTCCCGGAAGAAAAACTGAGCAAATGAAGCAATATTGTGGGGTGACATTTTTTTCTGTAGCGGGTCAAAGACGGTGTAAAAGTATTTCCTCTTGCAGCACTTTACTCGACCGCCTACTATTATTCTAAAAAGCTCTAAATTTGCTGAACAACTATGGTCCACTGCACGAATTTATGCTGGCCTGCTTACTCTCACCCCAAATTTGACGTTTGAGCGGTGCCGACACCTCTCAAACGTCAAATTTCGTGTGAGAGTAAGCAGGCCAGCATAAATTCGTGCAGTGGACCATTCTGAAAACGGAATACTTCTTGTTTATTAGGGTGTTAATACAAGTATTTTCTTGATATTAGACCAGGGCTGCCCAACGTATTTTGTGCGGCCCGCTGCACGATTGGACAAAAATGATAGAATTTAGCCCGAGATATTATTATTCTGAATATTTTTCTTTTTCAATGGAAATGTATTTTAATATTTTTATAAAAATAAAATGACTTTTCAGAGTATATTTTGTATTTTTTTTAAAGATTTAAAAATATGCAAGCATTCGGTTTGAGTGTTCTACAGAATTGAAGTAAAAGATTCTTAACCTTGTTCTTAACAATAAAATAATGTGTTATGTGAAAATTCGATTGAAAAATTGATAAGATTGTAAAACAAAATAGAAAGATTACGTCGTAAACTTAATTTAGGAAAAACATGAACAATTTAATCACAATTTTTGAAGCTTTCAGAGTTTTTTTTTTTTGTGCCATTCAATAGCTCTGTCTGGTACTACATTGAAACATGTTATTGAAACTTCCTAAACACTTTGTCAAGCTCCAAAACTCTGTAAGAAATCAAAAAACCTTTCAAATTTCATTAGAAACAATCAACTGCAAAAAAGTTCTTTTCTATTATCTGGCCATGCTCAGAAAAGATAAAAATAATAATAGGGGGATTCACTTAACAGCATAAACTAATTAAACTGATTAAACGTCGCGATCACCAAGGCAATCTTTGATAATTTCATACGCAAAATCATGAAACATTTCAAATAAGCAGATAATCATGGCTTACGCAGCAATTTTTAATCTGTTTAGTGAGTACCCCTAATGTATCATTAACGAATTTTTAATTCTGGCCCGTCGACTGGTACGCAGTTTCACCAGTGGCCCGCGGCCGAAAAAGGTTGGGCAGGCCTGTATTAGACGAACCTATCGAATAATATCAGAACCAAAATGCTTCCTCTTAACTTTCGGTACAATTTGCTGGACGTTTTCCAATTTTTTAGATATAATTGTTTGAACATTTTGATTGCTGGTGTCACCTAGCGTCACCTTTGCCGGATGATCTCAACTTGCTGAACAATTTTGCAGAAAACGTCATAATCCTAGCTCATTAAGCAGAGTATCAAAATACACGTGTTTCAATATTTCAAACAAGGTGCCACCTAGTGAATAAATCGCGAATCAAAGACTCAATTATCAGACAATTTTTAGCTTGCTAAAGAACTTTGTTGAAGACGGTGTCAGTCTATCTTATCAGGATTCTGAGATATAGAAGTTTGAACATTTTTTACCCTGGCGCCACCTAGCGGACGATTCTCGAACCAAAGACTTCATTGCCAGATAGTTCTTATCCGGCTGAACAACATTGCTGAAAACGGCATGCTTGTACCTCATTAGGATATCGATATTTACGTTTTTGAATTTTTCAGACACAAGGCGCCACCTAGCGAATAAATCCCAAAACAAAGACTTTACTATCAGATAGTTCTGATCTTGCTGAAGAACTTTGCGGAAGACAGCATCATTCTATCTTATCAGGATTCTGAGATATGAAGTTTTGAACATTTTTGACACTGGCGCCACCTAGCGGCCGAATCGCGAACCAAAGTCGCCGTTGCCAGTTAGTTCTTAACCTGCTGAACAAATTCGCCGAATATACTAGGGGGATTCACTTAACAGCGTAAACCGATTAAACTGATTAAACGTCGCGATCACCAAGGCAATCTTCGATTATTTTATTCGCAAAATCATGAAACATTTCAAATAAGCAGAAAATCATGGCTTACGCAGCAATTTAATCTGTTTTGTGAATACCCCTACTATACTTTTAACTCATCGGGGTTTGTATGTGGCCAATTTTGGTACCCCAAGACAATTCGGAATAGCTCCGGAACCATGTGGCCCAGGCACCCATGTCCCCGGCATCCCAAACTGGAAGAGTTTTTCGGGAAGTTGTGAAAATTTCATCAAAATCCATCGAGAAACATAAAAGTTATGTACGTTTCATTCAGCCAACGGTTAACAAAAGAGTTTAACAAAACATTTGCCTGCATCTTATTAAGCTGATGTTTCGATAAGCATATGCTCCTGAACAATGTGCTTTTCACTTGTCAAATAAACGCCTTCAGCCCGTCATAGTTTGACTCGGAACTTTGTTCGGATTATGGGATAAATCATGGCTAAAACTGTTTAGACAACCAAGTTATTAAAGAACCGAAATTTTAAACGAATCACATAAGATAAAACATAATAGAATTATGTGGTTTAACATTGAGACGTTTGGCTTAACGAAATTGCTTAACGAATCTTCGAGCATGAGTAGATTACCTGAACCGATGCTGTGAATGCACCATGTCCATGATCATGCCGCACCACATATTTTCATTCATTTTTAAAGATCGATATTTAATAAAAAAAAAATAAAAACATATTCATATCGCAATTAGTTCGTCTGGAAACAATATCTTCAATTAGAACCAACACTTTTTGGCCGCTTTCGATACAAGTTTTCTCACCGTGCGATAAAAATACTGACTGCGAAATCAGAATCGAAAACACGTGTTTTGGGCTAAAAATAAAAACATATTCATATCGCAATTAGTTCGTCTGGAAACAATATCTTCAATAAGGACCACCACTTTTTGGCCGCATTCGATTCAAGTTTTCTCACCATGCGATAAAAATGGTCCACTGCACGAATTTATTCTGGCCTGCTTACTCTCACGCAGAATTTCGCGTGAGAGTAAGCAGGCCAGCAAAAATTCGTGCATTGGACCATACTGACAGTGAAATCAGAATGGAAAACACGTGTTTTAGGCTGAACAGCTGTTGAAGTATAAGGCGTTGTTCAGTTGATTACCACGTGCTGTGCTAATTCACCACTGCTGAACACGAGTTTAGGAGTGATCATTATTGACTCATGGGAAGATTATGTTTTGCTTAGGGTGCTAGATCTCACCATCTCTAGGATAGCGCAGATAGGAAGGCATGCGGCTGACAATCGACAGGTCTCGAGTTCTTATCCGGATTTAGATAACACAATCACAATTATTATTTCATAATAATCACAACATGAGAGCAAATAATTACTCTCGTGAGAGAGAGTTCAACATTTTTGCATTTTATTTATTTTCAGACATTTTTGCAAAGCTTCATAACAATTTTCCTATACATTTGTAAAACGCTTTGAGCAACAAAAAATTAAGTTGGTGCACAACATTATGCTTAATAACTTCTCCAAATTTGTGTAAACAAAACCCGAACATATGTTGTTCGTGAAAATAATTCAAATGTTATTCAACATTATGCTGAATTAATTCGTCATAATGGTGCCTGTTAAATGAGTGATTGTTAGTTGGGTAAGGAATCCTTGAAGAAATTTTTAAGAAATCCCTGGAGGATTGTCTTCAGAAATCCCTTAAACACTCCTTGAGATACCTTTGGAAACTCTCCGACGAAATTTGTGATTTTTTTGATAAGGAACTCCTAAAGCAGTTTTTGAAGTTAGATTATGAGAAATTTCTAATTGAATGTCTAGGATAATGCTTATGAGAAAACCTGAAAAAACCTTTAGATACTCCCTTCCCTGAAAAAAATAGAGACTTGGAAAAACTTTGTAAGTAACTCCGAGGAAAAAAATGCTTTATAAACCTATGAAGGGTTTTCTGGAAACAAATATCTGCAAAAAAATCCTTCAATAATATTCTGAGAGACCCTGGAGGATTTTCTGAAGGATTCCTTGGAAGAACTCCTGGAGATACCTCTGAAGGAGTTTGTTATACAATTTCTAAACTGATTTGTACACGAAAATTCCCGAACTACTACCCCCGAACTATTTCTGAAGGAAATCCTCCAGAAACAATGAAAACATGCACGAGGAATTCCTTAAAGAATTTTCGAGGACATTAAAAATATTTTTTTGAAGAAATATTTGAAATAATATCTGGAAGAACTGGAGAAGCCTCTGCATGTGTTCATAGACAAATGTTTTGAATATTTTTAAAATTTTTCAACGAAAAACCGCCGATGGGAATTCAAAGACATTCGTTCAATCATTAAAATTGTGTGCCACAATTACGCTTCAAATACCCGGAATTCTCCATTTTCATGTTCATATAGACAGCAAAGTACTACCTGTACTATCTGGGGCACCTTACGCCAAAACAGGTGAATCAACATAAAGCTTCTCGAAACCGTAGAACATAATTGACACAGTACAAGATACCGAAGGCTGTGTAGTTCAATCCCTTTCACTTTTCAATTATCTCTAAATCACACTGTCATCTTGTCGTTGAACATCCATTAGCACTATAAACCACCGAGCAGTGTATTTCAAAATCATTCAGCATAATACTCGCAACAAGCCACAATATTGAATGATCTACGAAGCCGACGAGGATAGCGACGACCTCGGTGACAACGATGCCAATGTGTTTGCAAACAACAAAGCCACCATATCTATCATGTATATCGGTGAACCCTTCACAGGCTCTTCAAATGATCCAACAGCTGTTCGTTCCGCCAATTGCTCCTCTGATGTCATCTACATTGGCTGATTTGATTTGGAGTTTCTCCATGAGCTGCACCACGACGACGACAACCGTGGCGATATCGATCTCATTAGATGAATTGCACATCCATTCCACCAGCATCAGCCAGTGTATACCTCTAATACACGACAGACCGCGTGGCACTTGCACTTAGGCACGTCGGCATCAACTATAATCACTAGCTGGCTCGCAATTGAATCCAATCAGCTGGTCACAACATTTTTATGTACAGGTTTCCTGAATTATGTTCATGGAAGTGGTGCCAGGGTGAAACATTCCGTCACAGCGAGAATCATTGATTTCGAAACTAAAGTCTGTCATCATTGCAACTCGTCAATAGATCCGCAATCTGACAATCAATCAATTTGTACCTGGCTGAAAAACCGTCGGTCCTAGGTGTATACCTACGTACCAAGTTCGATGAAAAATAGTGCTTGCATGCAAATCGACATTTCGCATCTAGACGAGTGTACGAGCTGTTTTTGAAAATGTGTAACTGCAACACATTTTTGTGTGGTCTGGAAATTATGCACTTATGAGTAGGGCTTACACATTTTAGTGCTGAGCGGTTTTACTGTGTACGGTGAGCAGCAAATGATGCGCAAGGTAGGGGAGGATGGTCAACGTTGAGGCAGCATGCTGAACTTTGAATGAGAGTTTCCTCATTATCATGTTTACCACAAACCTTGTAAAGAATTTGATAAGTGTCTTTTTTTTTTATTTTAATACACTGTAGCGTAGTGGCGTCCAAAAGAAAAATTTGAACATGTCACCATTCTCTCAATACAGAGGATAAACAAAATGACAGGCAAAAATTCAATTTAAAAGGGTAAAGCACCTTTTTCTGAGCCACTATGATTTTTTAAGATTCTTAGAACTTTATTTTGATACCTAAAATCACTTACAAAGAGATTTTATGCAATTCAGTATCATAATTTACATTTTATATAACTCATTTTGGTATCATAATGGCCAATTTTTCCGAACTGGCTCATTATGCAACTGAAATGAGTTGCATAATGAAAAATAGTTGTATAATTTTCATAATGCAACTCATTTGAGTTGCATTATGATCATTATGCAACTCAAATGGGTTGCATTATGAAAAAATCATTGCATAAAATTTTGAATGGAACTCGTTGCAAAACTCGATTTTTCAGCACTCTTCGTATTTATCCAACTCGACAAGCCTCGTTGTACGACTCGTGCTGAAAAAATCAACTTTTTGCAACTCGTTACATAAATAACTATTTTGAAATCACCTTTTGACAGCTTGGCAACTGTTTGACAACTGCTCCCAGTACAAATGTGACGTGGGGTGATTCGACGAATCGCTTCCATACAAACTTCAAACTGATTTTTAAATAGGTTCTCGGGCACCAAAATTCATGAAAATTTGGATTTAGGCTCAGTTTGGCATGCAGGTTCATAATAAGGAATTATCTCAACACCGCCAAAGAAGCCAATTCACATTTTTTTTCTGTAAGTTGGTCAACTAGTTGTCTATCAATGGTCCAAGTTTGAGAAATATCAGGCTATTCTACATGAAATGAGAAAGATTCTAGTAAATGAGCTTTGAAAAACGTTTGACTAAACTCAACATTTTTTATAAGAAAAATAGTTATAGCGAGTTAATTTATTATATGATTTTTATAATAATACTAGCTGCCCCGGCAAACGTTGTTTTGCCAAGCTGTGGTGGTTTGACAACTATTGAGCTCATAACATCAAAGCACTCTAGATTGGTTTTATTTCGAGCGTGTTACTTTCCTTCCCAGCTCATGAGAAATCAGTACTTTATCAGTTTTCTTACTTTTCTAGTTGATTTACGTAACTTTTTGTACATATAAACACAGCCACTACGAATACGAAACAAACCATGCAAGAGTCATCCCGTTCGGTTCAGCCTTTCGTGAGTTTTGTTGCCTCAAAGGAACTGCAAACTCATTTTTATATATATAGATAGATAGATAGATATCTCGATAGTACGTACACCACCGCTTCGTTTAGTGCACGTACTATCGAAACGTACGCACTATCGAATCACAAATTTTTATTTCAAATTTCATTTTCAAATCAAAGAATGTTATTTCTAGAACTTCAGGATTGCCAAAAAATTACATGTGACCTAAGGGTCCGTTTATTAATCACGTAATTTTGCTTGTTTAGGATCCTATCTTTATTGGGATCGCAGCAAGCTGCGTGCGCGTAAGGACGTTTAAATTTTTTCTGTCACGGTTTTTCTCGCGTCCGTGAAATTTTTCATTCGGCCGATAAAGAGTTTTCGAGTACGGGTACTGTTTTCTATTGAAACCTTGTTTTAAACTTCGTTATAAGTGGAACGTAGTGCTTGCGGTCTTTTTTCGTGTCCGTTAAATTCGTTTCGTTGGATTATTTCGGAAAGTACCGTCAAAGTGTCGTCCGTAGGACCGATCCGAGCTCCAGCGGAAGTGGATCGAGTGTGATCACGGCGCGCGGGAAGTTTTGTGAGGTGGTGAAATTTTTGGTGGTCGCTATGAAGAAAAAAAGGAAAGAGCCAAGAAAAAAATGTGGAGTGCTGTATACGGTTACTTCGGGAAATTGTGCGACGTTCCCGTCGCGGTTTTTCTTTGTGTGAAAAATGAATTGGAAATTTGAGTGCTCATATGTCCGCCGCACGCAAAACTGCAAGTTCCGTAATCTTGAACGCCTAAGTGCCGGGTTGTAGTTGTATTCTGTTGTTGAGGCGTTTCCTACTATGCCACCAGCTTCGCTTGGAATGCTCCGCATAATTTGTAGTATGAAGTGCTGGGCTACTGTATTTTTCGTGAAATGTGGGTTAATTTTATGTTAATTGTAAAAACACATGTTCCACCAAGTAAATATCGAGAACCATTGCAGACATACTGTTCACATGTGTTATTTGGATGAAAAGTGGTGCTTTTTTCGACCCGAAATGGAGCCACACACACAAATGAAACCAATCCTCAAGATTTAGCAACTGGACATCACTGAAGCAGGGAAATCCCCCCCTTAGCTGATCCAACGATGCATTATTCAAATTTGGTGAGAATGTTTCATGATACTTGTTTAACATTTTTATTTTCATTATTATATACATACAACAATATAATTTATTTGTCGTGGCACAGTTCTCCCACAAATCTCGTTTCAACATTTCTCGGACTTCATCATAAAACAATATAACTTTCCGTCATAAATTAAACACTTTCTCAGCGTGACACAAAAAACCCGAAACCTCCATCCAAATTCTTTGCCTACCAAAACATGCAGTCAGTAACGAAACCTTTTCCTTGTTTCCATAACCTTCTTAAAGTGCTTCCATATGCGCGCAATAAATTACACGCATATGCAAGACTCGAGTAGTTTACCAAACAACTCTAGCGCGTCGTTCTGCCATTCTTGTTTAACCTACCTACTTCCTATTTTCTGCTGTACTCAAAACTTAGCTCTTAAGTGTCAAGTAAAATAAAATTCATTCCTATTCGTAACTCCACACCGAGTAGTCGCGTTGTGAAGATATATCTCTGTATCCGAAGTCCGACATGCCTCATGGCTGACCGTGACGAGAGATAAGTGATTAAAGTGCGCCTTCGTATAAAATCCATGCGACAGAAGTGCAAAAGTCGTCCAAAAATAATAACCGTCAAAGTGCAGCTTAAGCTATGGGAAACGAATCGTCAACCCCGAAACCGGTGACTCACGAGCAGATCGTGAGTATCATCAACGCCAGCAACGTAAAAGAAAAAGTGCATAGTGAAAAAACCGCCAAATCGGTAGAATTAATCGCATACATTCTACTAACGGTGATATGTGTAGCCACCTTGTTCCTAGTGTATCGACTCATCGTCAAGTACGAGCGAATCAAAAATCAAAGGGTCGTTGATCGGGCAATAAGCCTAAATAACGTCACCACATCTACGGCACCAGCGCATTAATCGAAGAACAAGAACAGACAGTGGACAAAAGTACGCGAACATTTAGACGCTAAACATAGAGGGAGTCAAATTAGTGAAGAGTGAAGAAGAACGATTTAAGTGAACTGACAACATAAGACGAAATGAGTGAAAAGATGAAGATCTGGCTAAGCGTAGCAATTTTGCTAACATCATTAATAGTGGGATACCTTCTGTGGGTATTCCTAAAGGAAGAATTTAGTGACATTCACATCTTACGATGTTGAACATTTACACAACCAGAACCCGAACATAGTGCAATGCGTGTGTGTCAAACCGCTCGAGAAGCATCGGAAAGGTAGCATTGACCAAGAGCAGACTTATGCCGATGTCAGCTGAAACCGCCGCTCTTCCAGAACCAGCACATGCAGCGAAACAACAGGTGGCGATGGACACTGGCAGTAAACGATAAGTAGAACAAATCTTTATAAATCTCCTAATGTTATGCCGAAAAGGGTCATTATTGAAAAAGTAGGAATTCTACTAAAAATAGAACAGCATTTTAGAAAATCTATAAATCAAAATATTTCCAGTAATACTCTTGACACACATTTTAATAAGGCTATCAATTTATTCGCTGAAATAGATGAGCTTCTTTTAGAAAACCAAGACGAAATTCCAGATAAAGAATTTTTTACTTTTACTAGACAATCAAGAAACGCAATAGAATATATTAAAGAAAGTGTCCGAGTTAGGAGAGTAACCAAAATTAATAATTTAAAACAAGTGGAAATGGCCACCGAAAATCCTTTTGATGCCAAGCTAGCTGCATCGGTCTTGATGCCATTCGACGGCGATGCCGAAAAACTTTCCGCTTTCATTGACGGTGTAAAATTTTTGAAAAAGGTGTATACCCAAGCACAACACGGAACGTTAAAGCTATTCCTTTTAACGAGAATTTCAGGTAAAGCCCGAGATGCATTACCTAACAATATCCAAGAGACTACTATTGATGCGATGATTGATCTCATCAAATCTGCCTGTGAAAGTAAAACTACTGCAGAACAGATATTGGCAAAAATTAAATCAGTCAAACGCGGATTGTCAAAACAACAATATTGTCAAGAAGTGGAAATTCTTTGCAATAAGCTTACCAATATTTACGTGAGAGAGAATGTTCCTCACGCGACCGCTAAAAAGTTAGCCACCAAAGCAGGTTTGGAAACTTTGATTAACAGTACATCTAACGAGACAGAAAAAATAATACTGCAAGCAGGAACATTTTCGACAATCGAAGAGGCAATCCAGAAAGTAAATGAGCTACCGGATAGTGTCGAGTCCAGTAACAGCATGAATCGTGTATTCCACGTAAATTCAAAAAGAATCATGCAAAAACGACAAACTCAGAACCGAGGGAACTATAATGTTGCTCCTCGTGGTTCCCATCAAAGTAATCAGCGTTACGGATCATACCCGATACGTTTTAATAACAATCAAAGTAGACCGTTCCCAAATAACAACAACTACCGTTACCGAACAGACAACCGTGGTCATGCACGCGGTTTTCCGCGACAATTTAACAGAATATATTTTGCTGACAATCAATCGAGCTCACCAATGCAAAACGTTTTTCCCAATCCGCCCCCGGGCGTGCAAAGCCAAGGTCAGCATTTCGCAAACGCTAATACAGTACAACCACCGAATATGACTCAACCAAATCAACCTTTTTTTGGAACAGTAGGGCAGTATACACAATCAATGTAGCTGCCTCCAATTTCATTAATGTGCCAATTAGCGTATCTAATAAAAACTGTTCGTTCCTGGTAGATTCAGGAGCAGACATTTCATTATTGAAAACACGATGTATCTCACGTCCGATATCAATTAATCAAAATAATACTTGCGTTTTACGCGGAATAACACCCGGTGAAGCTACTTGCAGAGGAACAATCAATTGTTTTTCTTATATACAAAATACAGCTGTGAATAGCCTGTTTCATCTGATAGAAGACGATTTCCCGATACCAACTGACGGTATACTGGGAAGAGATTTCCTTACTACATACCGATGTGAAATAAATTACGATACGTGGATTTTAGCAGCATACGTAAATAACATCCGACTTGAAATCCCAATTTGCAATAATCTAAATGGGTCTGCGTGGATACCAGCTAGATCTGAAGTATTTAGATTGATAAACAATTTTAATGTTCATGGAGATGTCATAATTAATTCCGCTGAGCTTGCACCAGGCGTGTTTTGTGCCAACGCCATTGTGAATAGTTCCGCACCTTATGCTAAAATTATAAACACTAATGAATATCCTGTGCAACTTGCAAATTTTAATTTAAAAACTTCCAATCTTAACGACTTTTACATAGCTAAAATTGACTGTAATAATACAGATAGAATCGAAAAATTGAATGCAGAACTAAATTTTAACGATATACCTGCATCCGCCAAACAATCTTTACAACAATTATGTCACGAATACAATGATATATTTAGTTTAAAGGATGATTTATTAACGTGTAACAATTTTTATCAACAAAAAATTAGCCTAAAAGATAAATCACCGGTATACATTAAAAACTACCGGAATGCACAGTGTCACAAGGAAGAAATCTGTCGTCAAGTAGATAATTTAATTGCAAACGATATAATTGAACCTTCGGTGTCTAGTTACAACTCACCATTATTACTTGTTCCCAAGAAGTCAACTACTTCCGAAAAGAAATGGAGATTAGTAGTTGATTTTCGTCAATTGAACAAAAAATTGCTTGCGGATAAATTTCCTCTTCCAAGGATTGACGATATTCTCGATCAACTTGGCAGAGCCAAATATTTTTCGACGCTTGATCTCATGTCAGGTTTTCACCAGATTGAGATCGAGAAAAATTCCAGAGAGTTCACCGCGTTCTCGTTGCAGGAACGTGGACATTTTCAGTATAAAAGATTGCCGTTTGGACTAAATATAAGCCCAAACAGTTTCCAACGAATGATGTCAATAGCACTCAGTGGCTTGAGTCCCGAGTGTGCATTCTTGTACATTGACGATGTTATTGTCGTAGGTTGTTCAATTGAACACCATCTGAAAAACTTGAGGAATGTTTTCGAATGTTTCAGGCAAAGAAACCTGAAACTGAACCCTTCAAAATGTAATTTTTTCAAAGCAGAAGTTACATTTCTAGGTCATAAAATCACTGATAAAGGTATCTTGCCTGATAATTCAAAATTTGATGTAATAAAAAATTACCCACAACCTCAAAACGCAGACCAAGTTCGAAGTTTTGTAGCCATGTGTAATTATTACAGGAGATTTATTCCTGGTTTTGCAAATATTTGTTGTCCTTTGAACAAATTATTAAGAAAAAAATACAGTTTTTGTGTGGTCAGAACAATGCAAGTCCGCCTTTGAAACATTAAAGACTATGCTACTTTCACCACAAATATTACAGTATCCAGATTATCAAAAACCATTTATATTGACTACAGACGCATCAGATTTCGCTTGCGGGGCAGTTTTGTCCCAAATGCATGGAAGCAATGATCTACCTGTTTCTTTCGCCAGTCGCGCGTTTACAAAAGGCGAAGCAAATAAGCACATCATTGAGAAAGAATTAGCCGCTATTCACTGGGCTATCATGCATTATCAACCCTACTTATTAGGTCGTAAATTTTTGGTGCGTACTGATCACCGACCGTTAGTTTACCTCTTTGGAATGAAGAACCCTTCTTCAAAGTTGACGCGAATGAGGATTGATCTCGAAGAATTCGACTTTGAAGTAGAGTTCGTCCCAGGTAAAAGTAACGTTGTGGCTGACGCATTGTCTAGAATTAATATTACATCAGATAAATTAAAGTCAATTAACATTTTACAAGTACAGACCAGGTCAATGCTACGCAAACCTTGTTTAGTCAACAATAACATACAAAGCAGATTACCGGAGCCTGATCAACTCCACGTGTATGAAGCAGTTAGCAATGAACAAATACATAAACAAAAAAAATTGCAATTTTCATTACATCAAAATAAAAATAAATCAACTATGGCAATTCTTCTCGAAAAAAATTTCAAAACGAGTCTAACTCTAGCGTTAGGTCTCACAATTAACAATGTTAACTTGCCAGAAATATTTAAGCTGATTGAAAAGGGTACCCTACAATTAATGAAACAAAATAAAATCGAAAATGAGTGTATTGCTATTTCGACTAGCGATACCATATTTAATTATATAAGTATCAATGATTTCAAAACAATAGGAAATCAAGTTTTGAAAAATATTAAAATTATCATTTATCATCCTCCTAGAAAAATAAACAACCCAAACGAAATTCAAGCTATTTTACAACATTACCATAGTACACCAATCGGAGGTCATGTTGGTATTAACCGATTGTACAAAAAATTGAAAAATTTATATATTTGGTCAAATATGAAATATTTAGTTACTAAATATGTCAAATCCTGCGAAATTTGTAAAAGGAACAAACATTTTTCGTCGGTCCAAAGTAAAATGATAAAAACTTCAACTCCATGCAAATCATTCGACATAGTTGCAATAGATACGATTGGACCATTCACAATGAGTAGCAAAGGAAACAGATACGCAGTTACTATACAATGCGATCTGAGTAAATACGTCATAGCTATACCTGTTCCGGATAAATCAGCTGACACGATTGCCAGAGCAGTAGTGGAAGGATGTATTTTGATATACGGACCAATGAAAGCAATTCGAACAGATCAAGGTACAGAGTACAAAGGTATCTTTGAATCAGTTTGTAAACTGCTCAATATCGATCGCATTCTAGCAACAGCATATCACCCACAAACTTTGGGAGCGTTGGAAAGGAATCACAGATGTTTAAACGAATATCTGAGAATCTTTGTCAACGATCTTAAAGATAATTGGGATGAATGGTTATCTTTTTACTGCTTTAGTTATAATACTACTCCCAACTCGGAACACAATTACAGCCCTTTTGAAATAGTATTTGGAAAGCCCGTAAATACATTTGATCAGATAAATCTAGACCAAATCACTCCTATTTATAACCACGACTCATACGTAAATGAAATAAGATATAAACTACAGTTTATACACAATGAAATCCTAAGAAAAATCGAGAATGTCAAACTATCAAGAACAGAAGAAGCAAATAAAGATGTAACACCAACAAAATTGAGCATTGGAGATAAAGTGTATTTAAAATTGGAAAATAGAAGAAAATTAGATATTGTACAAGATGGTCCCTATATAATAATAGATCTAGATGAATCAAATGCTACTATAAAACATCAAACAACTGCTAATATTTTGAAAGTCCATCGAACAAGATTAATTAAGCAAAAATCCTGAAAAATCAAGAATAACAGAATGCTAAAACGACCGCATAAAGCCTATAATTTGTCTCAAAATTTAGAATGGTTACACCATTCTTCCTAAGGAGGGAGGTGTCGTGGCACAGTTCTCCCACAAATCTCGTTTCAACATTTCTCGGACTTCATCATAAAACAATATAACTTTCCGTCATAAATTAAACACTTTCTCAGCGTGACACAAAAAACCCGAAACCTCCATCCAAATTCTTTGCCTACCAAAACATGCAGTCAGTAACGAAACCTTTTCCTTGTTTCCATAACCTTCTTAAAGTGCTTCCATATGCGCGCAATAAATTACACGCATATGCAAGACTCGAGTAGTTTACCAAACAACTCTAGCGCGTCGTTCTGCCATTCTTGTTTAACCTACCTACTTCCTATTTTCTGCTGTACTCAAAACTTAGCTCTTAAGTGTCAAGTAAAATAAAATTCATTCCTATTCGTAACTCCACACCGAGTAGTCGCGTTGTGAAGATATATCTCTGTATCCGAAGTCCGACATGCCTCATATTATATATCGGAGCGTTTGGTACGGTATGTCCACGCATTTTTCCTCCCCTGTAGATCCATGAAGTGATTCGAAGTTGAAGAAAAATGCAATGAATTCGAAACATTTCAATGGATCATCTTTGCGGTAAACGCTACGCAGTAGGCCTGGCCGCTTTGACGCTTGTGTCATATCTCTGATATGCTGCAAGCATCAATACTGATAAGAAAAATAATAGGGCGTAATCTAACCCGATTATTTTCCAGGATGCTTTCTTGTACTGGCTGCGTATGTGTAAGATTAGATTAGATTAGATTAGGATCCTATCTTTATTGGAAAAATCTCCTTGTGGTCTGGGGATGCTTCGTAGAGGCATCTCGTCTCTGGGAACTTTTATTGATTTTATTTGAATTATCTTTCGGAATCATTTAAACTGGTCTAGATATAATTTAATCGATCTAGATCAGTTATTTCTTTTTAAAGAAACATTGTAGAAGTATTTTCTCCTGCAATATTTATTGCCGTGATACTTTCAAAACCTTCTGAACATGCTCCTTCTAGGACACCTCCAGGAGTTTAATTTTTTTACGAGAAGGGATTCCTAGAGGTATTCCGGAATTCTTGGAGGAATTCAAGGAAACATTATTTGGAGAATTTCAGAAAGAATTCCTGTAGGAATCTCAGAATGAATTTCTGGAGGAATCATTGAATGAATTCATGAACAAATCCCGGAACGAAGTTCCTGGAGGTATTCAGGAAGACATTCCTGAAGAAGTCCTGGAAGTCCCCAAAGTATTACAGAAGAAATTACACTAGTTTACAGCATTTTTGAACTCGGTAAGCTGATGATCATTTTTGGTGTAGAATCATGCCCTGAGTTTGAAAACGCGAAGGAAAAAAATTACAGTAGAGCCTAGGGGCGGGACAGCTCTAATATTTATTAGTGATATTAGGCAGTATTAGAAATATTAATCTCAGGCTAAATCAATTTTTGAACGAAGTAAGCTATGCTTATTGAACTGGTTCAAATTGAAATGTCAGCAACAAGAAATGCGCACTTTCATTGGTTTCAAGTTGCATGAAATTGGCTGCATATCGCTCAACTCCCGGAGCAACGATCCCGCAAATATAGCTGGAAGACAACCAAACTGCGGTACCTCATATTAACATATACATTGCAACAGCTTGTATCTACAATCATCAAAAGCACACAAATCATTCCAGCTAAAATAGTTGTTACCCAGAGTCCATCTCCGGACCAGTATGGCCAAAATCTAGGTCAATATTCAATTAGCTAGACCCTACAATCTCGAACTATCAGTTCATCCCAGCCTAAAACGGCATTGGAGAACAAAATGCCATAAGTAAAAAGACTCCCATTGATGTTAATCCCAATTTTCACATTCCGGAAATAACAAGGAAAATATGAACAGTATAAAAACATATTCAGCTTATCAATTTAGTTTATCTTTCGAATTTATTGGATACATGCATTTGAAGACAAGTTTCCTACAATCTGCTTGTGCTTAGACCTTATAATAAAAGTGCTTCGAATCACACCTGATGGAGCTTCTTCATAATTGCTTACGTTCAGCGACATGGTTGTTCGGAAACCACCTCCAAGAGTACAGTGATGCTCACGTTATTTTCACAGCTAAAATACATAATCAAAAGAAATGAGGGGTTTTAATTGTTTAAATTTTAAAAACAAATTGAAGAGAAACCTCCGACGAACCGTATTTCCATCTTTTGTTTTTGTGACAGATGGTTGTTGTGTGAAAAGGCATGACATACTACACAAAAAATGATTCGGTCAACCATAAAGATAAGAAAACTAATATTTATTAGGCGGTATTAGCGTCGATATTAGGCGCTGTCCCGCCCCTAGGTAGAGCGGAATTTTTTTCGACTTTCCATACAAGGTTGATGATACTCCGATTGAGCTGATTTTTTTACTGTAACTCGCCTACAAATGATGTGTCAAATAAACGTTGAGAAAGAATTTTTAAATTGTTTTTTCCTTATTGAAAAAAATACATTTCTTCATATATTTTTGAAATTTGGCTAAAATTTAAGGAGATCGTCCCTAAAACTCGCCAATATCTTGAATTTCATCAATCTGACGCAAAACCTGCATTCAGATGATCGAATGGTATTGTATTCAGCTTTTAATTTATGGAAAAAGATTTGAAATTGGTTCAACAAAATGCAAGATATTTGAATTTTAGTAATTTGCATATTTTAAAAAGTTGTAAAACTCGATATTGAGCTAAAACTCAAAAACTGCTCTACTTAAAATTTTTCGAAGCACGGTTTCGAAATCAGTGCTAAATTGTGCTTCAAAAATTTTGGTTGTTGACAGAAGTTCACGACTTTCGTTTTATTTTGTAAACTAATTATTGGTGAAGTTTCGGAAGGAATCTCTGGAGGAATCTCTGAAAGAGACACTGGAATCTCATTAGGAATCGCAGAAGAAACTCCTGGAAGAATCCCTAAGGAATCCCAGAAAGAATTCCTGGAGAAATCTCGGAACCAACACTTAGTGGAATTTCGGTACTGAAATGAACTTGAAACTTGAAGAAATCCCTAAAGCAAGCGAGAAAGCGAAATGTCTTTCCCCGAATCCCACAATTCGGGTTCACCCAGAAACAATTGAATTGGTACAGCCTATAGGACAATGCAAGCCGCAGTAGCTAGAGATTTTTTTTTTAAGTTTTTGATGTTGTGCGACCTTTTTGTTTCAGAACTTCTCAAGAAGTCCCCGGAATCCTCCAGGAATTTCATCCGAGATTCTCCGAAAAGTTTCTTTTATGATGTCTCTGGATTTATTTTTTTGGGCTTCCAGATGGTATTCCTGGAAATTCTAGCAACTTCACCTAGAATTTCTCTAGGAGGTCTTTCGGAAATTGTATCAGAAACTCTTACCGAGATTCCTTCAAAAACTCCTTGCAGCAATCCGTAAGGATTTATTCCTGGAATTTCATACGAGATTCTTCCCGGAGTATCTTCTGGGAATTCTTCAGGAATTCCTTCTGAAACCCTTCCAAAAATCCTACAAGATCTCTGACAAGAACTTTATTCAGTATTCCTCTAAAAGCTTCTCCGAGATTCCTCCAAGAACTTTTTCCGGTTTTTTTTTTCCGGGAGCTACTTCTGATTCAAGTATTCCTTCTGGAATTCTTACAATAATTTCACCAGGTTATTTTTCTGAGATTTTTCCGGGATTCTTTCGGAAATTTCTTCCGGGAATTTCTTCTGGGTGACTGTCAGGAATTACTTTTCAGGAACTTATTCCGGGAAACCTCTTAGAGCTTCTTCTAGGAATTCTTTCAGAAACTGATTCCGGGATTTCTACGAGATTTTTTTCCAGGAGTCATTTAGGGACTCTTCTTTGCTTTATACCAAGAGTTCCGTCAGCAATCCCTGCAGACTCTTCTGGAATTCTTTCAGATGTTTGTAATGGAAATCCTCCTGGAGATCATTATGAACTTTTTGGAGTATTTTGTTTTTGGTATTCCTCATGTAGTTTCTGTAGGATTTTTTTTTGAATAAACACAGGAAAAAGCAACTTAGTTATAGCTCCCTCCTAGAGTAATTCTAGAATAAGTTTGTGGAGAAACCACAGAAGGAATACCTGGAAGAGTTTCAGGAAAAATTACTAAGGTAGTCCTTGAAAGAGTAATGCTGACGGAATCTCGAAGTTATTTTCTACGGAAATCCAGGAATCTCTGGAAGAATCTCGGGGAACTTCCTGGAACAATCCTGGCAAGAGCTTTTGACGGAACCCCAGGCGGAACCTCTTAAGGAATCTCAGAAAAAAAAAACTCCTGGGAAAACCCCAGAGGGAACTTCTGAAGGAATCTTAAATAAACTTCCGGAAGAATTTCATTAAGAGCTTCCGAAATCCCAGAAGGAAGCTCTGGTATAAATTTGTGGACAAACCACGAGGGGAGTCCCGGATGGAGTTCTTGTGGAATCCCAGAAGGAACTCCATGAGGTGAGCCACCAAGCCACCATCAAGTTATAAAACAGCACACGCACGTATAACCCCCCATTTTGAATTAAATCCAACCACTCATGATAAGCTGCCGATTTTTCTTAATGCAAGAGCGATTTTTTTAAGTCCAAATCGTAAACAACAAAGCCACGAAACGTCAAAAACTAAGAGCATTTTCCTTAGCCACCACGGCTTGCAGTGCCCTACGGTACTCAAAGTTGTTTAACCGTTATGTGTCCGACAAACTTTTTGCTTTTTTCTACACCATGCTTTTTAAATGGGCGCTGGGTACCCGGGTACCCTGTCGGCCACATAAGGGTTAAATTTCAGAACTCATTGAAAACTGTCAAATATTTTATACGTACACCTGATTCTTTTTTTTTTGCACTGATCTGGTTTTCGCTATAACTCAGTCAATTGTTAACCGATTTTCATGTGATTTTGTACACATGTAGGAACGGTATGTACTATCAGTGTACAAAATTTCATGAGAATCGGTTAAAAAATGACTGAGTTATAGCAAAAACCAGACCCGTGCAAAAAAAGAATCGGGTTTATCGCAAAAAAAGTTGGAAAACGAAAAAAAAAATAACAAGTAAGTGAACTGAAATCAATGGTTTGGATGAGTAACTTGATGGGTTTGATTCATGTTTTGGAGAGTAATGTTTGCTGAGAAATTTAGTATTTTTATTACCACGCAAAATAGAACCATCATATGACTTTTTATTTTATTACAACGTTCTATTGGTAAAGAGTTAATAATAATTAATTAGTTAATAACTGTGCAAGTGATTACAGACCACTTAGCTGAGAAGCAGTCCTCCCCAGTTAGGATGTAACGCCAGAATGATGATGCCAGATATTATGACTGGCAGAAAATATCTCTGTAAAGCGAAAAATACTGTAATCATTACATGAAGCATATTCGTTCATGCTTTTCATTTCGCTGCTTTTTACTGAAAATCCGTGTTATAGGAGTCTGCATAACACAAATTCATAGTATCGGAGTCTCTGCTATACGTCTACTAATGATTCGAACTCATGTTTGTAGATTACAAATTACCTAAATTTTGGTGTACGTACTATCGAGGCAAAATGTACGTACTATCGAGGGTACGTACTATCGAGGATACGCACTAACGAGGGTACGTACATTAGAATAACTAGCCACAGAAGGACAGAAGTCCAATGTCGCGACTGTTCGTGTGACTAACATCTAGTTTGCCACGCCCTTACATTGTCCATAGCGGTACTAGAAGTGTCAAATAAATTTTGTTTATCAAAACAAAAGATCGTCTACAAGATGGGCACTTATAAACAATCAATTATTCCCTATCTTCTTATTCTTCTTCTTCTTGGCGTAACGTCCTCACTGAGACAAAGCCTGCTTCTCAGCTTAGTGTTCTATGAGCACTTCCACAGTTATTAACTGAGAGCTTCCTCTGCCAATGACCATTTTGCATGTGTATATCGTGTGGCAGGCACGAAGATACTCTATGCCCAAGGAAGTCAAGGAAATTTCCTTTACGAAAAGATCCTGGACCGACCGGGAATCGAACCCGTCACCCTCAGCATGGTCATGCTGAATACACGTGCGTTTACCGCCTCGGTTATATGAGCCCTTATTCACTATGAAGTATTTAAAATAAATAAATAGGAAAAGCGATTACAGCGCCATTGGAGTTCTAGTGTATTTCTATTGTACGTACTATCGAGGTACGCCTGTAAATTGATATATTTTTGGCATGCATTTCATAACTGTTTTCAATTTAATGCCGGATATGTTGCTACTTCCTTTCAAAACATATTTATATTCAAGTCAATTAGAGGGAATTTAAATGAACTATAACTACCATCTTGAATTTTGAAGTGATGTTGAAGATTTTACTAATTTGGTCAAAATTTGGTTTTATTTTAGAAAAATAATCAAATCTCTATAAGTTAAACATTTTTCGAAACTTTTTATATAAGTCATAAACGCTCAAAATTTTATTGCATTCAATTCATAGATTTCGGAGATAGACAACAGTTCAACGTTTAATATAGGATAATTATGGCTTTTACTAGAATTTTTCTCATTTCTTGTAGAATACACTCAAACCTCTTTTTATGTATGTTATTTTTATGAACTTTTGATTTATGCACCTTTTTTGTGCCCTGCAAGGGGATTTTTTAGGCATTTCAGGAAATTTCAGATCAGACTCTGAAATACCTTGAAACGCCCCTTAAACCTCTTGTAACGCCCTTGAAAGGCTCCTGAGACCCGTTGAATTGCCCCTGAAGCCCCTTGGAACGCCCCTGAAACCCACTTAATACTATTGAAATACCCCAGAATTCCTCGTAATCCCATGAAAACACCAAAAAATCTTGACAGAACATCCTTAAAAGGTTCCTCAAATCCCCCGAAACAACCCCTTAAAACGCCCCTGAAGCCCCTTGGAACCACCTTTTTGAGCTCTCTGGGAACTTTCTGGAAACCCCCTTAGCCGCAATTCAACTGCCCAGGAGCAGGACCTGTTCTCGAGAACTAGATTCTATAATTAAAGCACAAACATAATTTATGCATAAATTTCCCTCTTCTTATGCCTTTTTTTAATTTATGGACCTTTTTAATTTATGCAGTCCCAGCCATATGCATTAAAAGAGGTTCCATTGTAGCTCAAAATTTCCTAAATTTGGACCATTGATAGACAATTAGTTAACCAACTGATAGTAAAATTTTTTAGAATTTTTGATGCACTTTTCAAAAAGTTCCAACTAGTCTACCGTTTTTGGAAAAGTGAAAATTTTGCCTGTCCACTGTATATCCATGGCCTCACTATTACCGACCATCCCCTACAAAGTGCAAGCAAAACGAACCACCAACTTTACACGAAAGTACCTACTCCGTGGAATCGCACCCCGCGGTTCCTATTAGCGATTGTTTCGTCGTCCGTCGATCGTTCGGCTGACAACAGACAATTTGATTTATTGTCTTGTTATGCTCATTTCGGAACACCATCCACCTCTCGCTGAATGGCAAAAAGAGGTGAAGGGACTAGGTATGCGGCACGGGGCACAGTGGCCGGAAGCCGGACAAAACCTCAAAAATCGACTTCAATATTTTATTTTTCTAATATTTTTCTTCCATTATAGATACTTCAACTAAGAAAACCCCAAATTTTCAAGTCATTTGGTCGAAAATTGAGTCTTGTAGATTTTTTCAAAGTTAAAGTTTTATGTGCTGCAATATTAGTATTTATTGTCTTTATTTTATGACCTTCCTTCATGAGTTCGTTGTAAAAGTTAGGAAGACTTGAATAATGTGACAATATTTTTTGTGTTTTTGGGTATGAATAACCATTACTTTTCGGGGATTGTTTCGAATTCAATCAAAAAATTATTATGTTTTTGCAATATGCAAACATATTGACTTTTATGAAATTTTGGAGAAAAACTTCGTATTAAAGAGATCCAGTACTTGTTTAGGAAACATCAGAAAACGACGCCGTATCCCGGATCTGACGTGCAATTTTGTCTAGTTTTTGGCTATATAGGTCACTGTTTGCGCATTTTTGCGCTAAGCGCGAAAAAATTTTTTTTTCTATCAGGTCACAATGGAGCCGCATGGTTGTGGAGGAAGTGATATTGTTTGAAGTTTAAATTTTATCTTAACTTTGTTCAAATTGGCTTCAGAATACTAACAATTTAGTGTAATTTTCATTCTTGTAAGAGATTTTCACCAAGTCAGATGGTCAAAGGGGGGGGGGGGTGTTGTGAGGGTGTGTCTGATAATGTAATGGCCACAGCTTTAACAGTTTTTTTTTATAATATTTGTTTTTTTGTCAGAAAAACACAAGAAAGTGGGTGCTCCAGTTAAGCTGAAGAGGAAAGGAGTGATGACTAAGTATGAATAAGCCTTTATTTTCTTAGAAACTAACCACATGTTGCTTCACCAGATACAACTAACTCTTTCAATCCTTCAAAAAAGAAAAGAAAGACTAAAACAACCGTGAAAACATGTAAAAATAACTACAAACCATTGCTCATTCATTTTCTTAAACTGGTCGTTTCTTCGATTCATCTTTATCGTTAGAATTGCTCAACAACCTTGAAAGCAATCTCTTCACGAACTTCTATCGAAGTTTCAATATAGAGTGACACAAATTCGTCGACATCTACGTGTTTCTTTTCTACACGCACATTGCTACAGTTCAAAGCAACAATCATCTATAAAATTTAAAAGGAATTCACTAAACGGCGTTAAACGCTACGTTAAATATTTTTCTGCGTAAACGTCCCGATCACCAAGGCAATTTTTGAATATTTTAATCTCAATTTTATGAAACGAACATTTTACGCTCTTTAGTGAAACCCTTATATTGGTTTTTTAACCCTCGAGCAATCGCGCTATTGTATTTTGTACAACACGTTGAAAAAATCTCGCTTTTTGTACTCAACATTAGCGTGGTGCTGACGCAGGTAGCCAACCGCGCGAGTTACGGAAGGTTTAACTTGAAGTTTTATTGTATGTTATTCATGCAGTTTCGTTAAACACATTTCTACTGAACGACACACAGAGTGATAAAGATTTTGAAACTATTTGCTGGAACTCAACTGTTCATAAATATGATTACCGATCTCTGATGATCGTTTATCAAAAACTCCCTTCAATATTGCGAATATGAATTGCCAATTCTTTATAGATAGGGTTGTTTCGGTTGCTTCGAAGTTGTTAAAATTTTACGCAGTTCACTATATTAGACTATCTGACCCCATAACGATTGAATTAACACACCTCCGTGCACCTACCGTAAAATTTCACGTGGTCTATGGGCAGTCCCTGAGAATAGACCACGTCTTGGCAGCCAACATTGGTGTGTATCTGAATTGATCCATTGAAAGAAAACGTAGATAAACGTTTTTTTTCTAATGATTTCTGTAGTTTTGAAGATTTTGGACCACCCTAACAGCAACAAATACACAATTATAGTTTATTTCAATACCAATACATGATTTATGAACCCCTAAATTAAAAGGTTAATCAAAACCTACGTTCAGAAAGCTCATCGTAATAGCTTATTATCGATTATTTTTACATGCTTTCCATAATCAGCAGATTTCAAAATTTTGAACCACCCTAATATAGTAAATTCAAAATATATGATAAGTTCCATATCAGAAATAGATTTAGGTAACTAAAATTATCATAACCTGTGAATTTTAGCAATTTCGGTTAACATTTGAGGTTTTGTCCGACTTTTGTATGGAGGCCCGCCACTGTGCGGGGTTCTGTCTAGTGACACCCTGATGCGCATTGAGTCGTCTCCGGCGAGGTTGTTAAACACACCGAAGATACCTAGCCATCTGACACGCGAAAAGCGCCAAACAGGATAGAAGTGACGTCTAGACGCGCCAAGTTAAGAAATCTAGACCGCTCTGGCTGGCTGGTAAGGCTGCAACGACGACGACGACGTAGCGATGGTGACAACGACGATAAACTAATTAGAAATTCCTGATTGAGAGTGGGTGGTGTAATAGCGAAACGATGTGACACTAATGAAGTAACGAACTGTGCTGAAATTGATAATAGGGGCAATAAAACAGCATGACAATGCTGTGGGATTGGAGCCGCTGGCTGCTCTAGGGGCTCTAGGTCGAAAAAAATTCAATAATTGACATTGGGCTAGACTTCAAGTAATAGTCAAAATACTCATTTTTGGCAAAAGTTAACCTTCATCCAGCCAACGTACATTTTCCACCTTCGGAAAAGCACAAAAATGGTCATAACTTTTTTGTTTTTCTATGGATTTTGATGAAATTTTCACAACTTCCCGAAAAACTCTTCTAGTTTATTATGCCGGGGACATGGGAGCCTGGTCCACATGGTTCCGGAGTTATTCCGGATTGTCTTGGGGTACCAAAATTGGCCACATACTTTGCGCAACGTATATCTCAAGATCCCGATGAGGTAGAAGTAGATAGATAGAAGTCTTCGGCGAATTTGTTAAGCAGGTTAAGAACTAACTGGCAACGGCGACTTTGGTTCGCGATTCTACCGCTAGGCGGCGCCAGTGTCAAAAATGTTGAAACCCTCATATCTCAGAAACCTGATAAGATAGAATTATGCTGTCTTCGGTAAAATTCTTCAGCAAGCTCAGAACTATCTGATAGTAAAGTCTTTGGTTTGAGATTTATCCGCTAGGTGGCGCATTGTGCCTGAATAATTCAAACACGTTTATCTCGATACCCTAATGCGGTACAAGCATGCCGTTTTCAGCAAAGTTGTTCAGCAGGCTAAGAACTATCTGGCAATGGCGTCTTTGGTTCGAGAATCGTCCGCTAGGTGGCGCCAGAGTAAAAAATCTTCAAACTTCTATATCTCAGAATCCTGATAAGATAGAATGAAGCCGTCTTCAACAAAGTTCTCCAGCAAGCTAAAAACTGTCTGATAGTTGAGTCTTTGATTCGTGATTTATTCGCCAGATGGCAGTTTGTGCATAATATTTAAACACGTGTATCTCGTTACTGTAATAAGTTAAAAGTATGACGTTTTCTGTAAAATTGTTCGACAGGTTGAGATCTATCCGGCAATGGCGACGCTAGGTGACACCAGCAATCAAACATTCAAACAATTTTATCTCAAAAATCGGAATACGTCCAGCATTTTTTTTCCGAAAGTTAAAAGGAAGTTAGACGTATATGGTGTCCTTTTTTTTCGGGATTTTCCCCGGGAATTCTACCGGGAATTTATCCAAGCATTCCACTGGGAATTCCTCAAGAATTCCTTCAGGAGTTTCTTCAGGAAATCTTCCGGGAATTCTTCTAGGACATCTTCCTGAAGTTCCTCCGGGAAATCCTCTAGGAAATCCTCCAGGAATTCCTCCGGAGATTCTTCCGGAAATTTCCCCAGGATTTCATCTAGGACTCCCATCAGGAACTCCTTCAGGAATTCCTTCGGCAATTCTCCTGGGAATTTTTCCAGAAATTCCTCCGGACTTTTTTTCCAAGATTTTCTCTTTGAATTTTACTGACAATTTCCCCAGGAATTCTTCCATGAACTTTTCCAGGAGTTTCTCCAGGAATATATCTGAGAATTTTCTAAGAAAAATTGTCGGTTTTTTTTTCAAGAAAATCCTCTAGTAATTTCTCCAGGAATTCCTTCAGGAAGTCTTCTATGATTTTTTTTTCTCACAAAACCCTCGTGGATTTCTCTCGGAATTCCTCTAGGACTTCCTTTACGAATACCTCCGGGAATTTATCCTGTAATTCCTCCGAGAGTTTCTCCAGGAATTCCTCCGAGAATATCTCCGGGAATTTCTTCAGGAAATCTTCCAGGAGTTGTTTTGAGAAATCTTCCAAAAAGTCCTCCAGAAAACTTTCAGGAATTCCTCCGGGAACACTTCTGAAATTTCTCCGGGAATTTTTAAAGAAAATCTTCGAGATTTGCTCAAGAAATCCTCTGGGAATTTCACCAAGTTTTCCTCTCTGAGAATCCCTCTAGGATTTCCTCCAGGAATCCTCAGGAAATGTCTCTAGGAATTCCTCCCGTGATTTCTCCAGCAATTCCTCTGGAAAATTCTTCAGGGAATCCTCCTTCCTGGGGGATTCCCTAAAGGAAATTCCTGGAAGAATCTCTGGAGGAATCCCCTGAGGAAATTCCTGGAGGAATCCCCGGGAGATTTCCTGGAGAAACACTCGAAAGAATTCCTGGAAATAATCCCGGAAAAAGTCCTGGAGTAATTACTGTAGGAATCACCGGAGGAATTGCTGATGGGAGTCTTAGAGGAACTCCCTTAGAAATTCCTCGAGGGAATCGCAAAAAAAATCCTAGTGGAATCCCAGGAAAAAAATTGAAAGGATTTCCTGTAGAAATTCTTAGTGGAATTAGTGGAGAAATTCCAGATAGAATTTCCAGAGACATTCCCGGAGGAATTCCTGGAGAAATTTTCGGCGGAATTCCTGGAGAAAACAGAGGAATACTTAGAGAAATTCCCAGAGGAAATCCTGGAGAAATTCTCAGAGGGTTTTCTGCAAAAAAAGGCACGGGAGACTTCGTAGTGAAATTCTAGTGGATTTTTTTTGAAAAAAAATCCCAGCAATTTTCCTGAAGAAATTTCCGGAGGAATTCCCGGAGGAATACCTGGAAAAATTTCTGGAGGACGTGGAGTGGACCTGGTGTGATGTTAGAATACTTGACTGTCACGCCGAGGACCTGGGATCGAATCCCACTCCCGACAAACTCGCAAAATGTGAGTTCTTCCTCCGGAAGGGAAGTAAAGCGTGGGTCCTGAGATAAACTAGCCTAGGGCTAAAAATCTTGTTAATACAGATAAAAAAAAAATCTGTAGGATTTCCCGGACAATTTCTTGAAGAATTTTCCGAAGTAATTCCTGGCGGATTTCCCGAAGAAATTCCCGAGGGAATTCCCGGAGTTATTCCTGGAGGAACTCCTAGAAAAATTCTCGGAGAAATTCAGCCTGGAGAAATTCTTAAAAGAATTCCTGAGGAAAATCCCAGAGCAATCCATGGAGTAATTCCCAGAGGAACTCATGGACGTATTCCTGGGAAAATTCTCTGAGGAAATCCGGAGGAATTCCTGGAGAACTCTTGGAGAAATTTCCAGAAGAATTCCTGGGAAAATTACCGAAGGAATTCCTGAAGGAATCTCCGCAGGAATTCCGGATGTGGGTCCTAGAGGAAATCCTGGAAAAAAAATCCGGAAGAATTCCCGGAGATATTTCCAGAGGAATTCCTAGAGAAATTCCTGGAGAAATTCCTGGAGAAATTCCTGGGAAAACTTCCAGAAGAGTTCCTGTAGAAATTCCCGGAAGAAAACACAGAGCAATATTGTGGGCTGACAATTTTTTTCTGCAGAGGGTCAAATACGGTGTAGCGTATAACCTAGCGAATAAATCACGAATCAAAGACTCAACTATCAGACAGTTTTTAGCTTGCTGAAGAACTTTGTTGAAGACGGCATTATTCTATCTTATCAGGATTCTGATATATAGAAGTTTGAAGATTATCGACCCTGGCGCCACCTAGCGGACGATTCTCGAACCAAAGACGCTATTGCCAGATAGTTCTTAGCCTGCTGAACAACTTTGCTGAAAACGGCATGCTTGTACTTCATTAGGGTATCGAGATAAACGTGTTTGAATTATTCAGGCACAATGCGCCATCTAGCGGATAAATCCCAAACCAAAGACTTTACTATCAGATAGTTCTGAGCTTGCTGAAGAATTTTGCTGAAGACAGCATAATTCTATCTTATCAGGTTTCTGAGATATGAGGGTTTCAACATTTTTGACACTGGCGCCGCCTAGCGGTAGAATCGCGAACCAAAGTCGCCGTTGCCAGTTAGTTCTTAACCTGCTTAACAAATTCGCCGAAGACTTCTATCTATCTACTTCTACCTCATCGGGATCTTGAGATATACGTTGCGCAAAGTATGTGGCCAATTTTGGTACCCCAAGACAATCCGGAATAACTCCGGAACCATGTGGACCAGGCTCCCATGTCCCCGGCATAATAAACTAGAAGAGTTTTTCGGGAAGTTGTGAAAATTTCATCAAAATCCATAGAAAAACAAAAAAGTTATGACCATTTTTGTGCTTTTCCGAAGGTGGAAAATGTACGTTGGCTGGATGAAGGTTAATCATTAAAGGGTGGAACGGGATTGATAGTTAATACTGATACTCGCGCAGCTTTTTTTTTGCCTTACGTTTCCCCTGGTACCAAGCCTGCTTCTCAGCTGATTCATGAGCACTTCCACAGTTATTAATTGAAAGCTTCCTCTGTCAATGACCATTATGCATGTGCAGTGCATATCGTGCCTTGCCTACCTGAGCACGATCAGAGGTAGAGCGAAACGAACGGCGGGTGGTGTTCGCCGCTGCAAAAGCCACGCTTAAGACCAAGATAAGAGCAAGCAAAAAGGCCTGCCAATTCGAATCCGTGGAGTGACGCCTACAGGATCGTTATGGCCTAGACACGAGATGTGATGGCTCCTACAGAGCAATCTCCAGAGATGTTGGAGGGGATCATCGGAGAGCTTTTTCCGCGTCATGATCCTAGTCCTTGGCCTCCTTTCGTAGGACAGCCGGGAACTGGGGCTGGCGATGAGGAGAGGGTCACCGATGTTGAACTTGCGGGGATAGCTAAGTCCCTTAGCGTAGGTAAGGCCCCAGGTCCGGACGGAGTTCCGAACCTGGCCCTCAAAGTAGCTATTGCAGAGTCTCCCGAGATGTTCAGGTCTGCTATGAAGTTTGAGAGATTGAGAGGCAGAGCCTGGTACTATTGCCAAAGGCGGGGAAGCCACCCGGAGACCCGTCGGCATATAGACCAATTTGCTTGATTGACACGGCGGGGAAGGTGCTCGAAAAGATCATCCTCAATAGAATGTTGAGGTTCACCGAGGGTGAAAATGGTCTTTGAGCAACCAGTACGGCTTCTGGAAGGGGAGGTCCACCGTAGACGCTATATTGTCGGTTACAAAAGCCGCCGAGAAAGCACTCGAGTCTAAGAGGAGGGGAATTCGCTTCTAAAAGACACGGACAACGTCTTCAGCTTTCGGCTGTACAGACTGTATTGAACTTAACACTAGACAACGGACAAATGGAGCATGCACTAGTGGAAACGGGGAAGAAACTATTCTCACGAAAAGTTTCAACGCCCGAAGCGGGAATCGAACCCTCACCCCATAGCATGGTGCGATTATAAGCTTGGTGACCCTAACCGCACAGCTACGAGGCTCCACGCGGTAGTGACTCTGGATGTAAGGAATGCGTTCAATAGCGCCAGCTGGTCTGCTATTGCCGATGCGCTCTTGCGTCTGGGGATACCGGGGTACCTGTACAAGATTCTCGAAAGCTACTTTCAGAATCGTGTACTAGTTTACGACACGGAGGTGGATCGGAAGTGCTTTCTCATAACCTCAGGATTCCCGCAAGGTTCCATCCTGGGTCCGGTGTTATTGGAATGTCATGTACGACGAGGTATTGAGGTTAGAGTACCCAGTGGGAGAGGAGATTGTCGGATTTGCAGACGACATTACGCTCGAAGTCTACGGTGAAACGATCGAGGAGGTGAAGTTGACTACCAACCACTCGATCAAGGTTGTGGAGGCGTGGATGCGGTCCAGGAAACTGGAGCTGGCTCACCACAAGACAGAGGTGACGGTTGTTAACAACCGGAAGTCGGAGCAGCAGACGGAGATCAGTGTAGGAGAGTGCACTATCCTGTCAAAGCGCTCCGTCAAACACTTGGGCGTGATGATAGGCAGCCACGTCGATTATGCCTGTAAAAGAGCCTCCACAGCAATTGCGGCACTGTCCCGGATGATGTCCAATAGCTCTGTGGTGTACGCCAGTAAGCGCAAGCTTCTGGCTAGTGTTGCAACGTCCATACTTAGGTATGGCAGCATGGCGTGGGGCACCGCGCTAAGTACTGAATGCTACCGACGGAAGCTGGAAAGTACGTACAGGCTTATGTACATGAGGATTGCGAGCGCGTACCGTACCGTGTCACACGACGCTCTCTGCGTCATTACTGGTATGGTGCCTATCAGCATTATCATCAGTGAGGACATGGAGTGCTTCGAAATGCGCGGCACAAGAGGCATACGCAGGACTGCCAGGATGGCCTCTATGATCAAATGGCAGCGCGCGTGGGACAGTTCCACCAACGGAAGGTGAACCCATAGGTTGATACCGAGGGTAGATAGTTGGATCAATAGGCGCCATGGGGAAGTTACATTCCACCTGACACAGGTGCTTACAGGTTACATGGTTGCTTCCGACAGTATCTAGTCTAGACCGTTTCGGGCATGCGGATTCTCCCGAATGCCCAGTGTGCAATGGTTTAGAGGAAACGGCGGAACACGTGTTGTTCGTGTGCCCGCGTTTTCGCACAATGCATGACCGCATGCTTGCCACATACGGGGAGGACACAAACCCGGACAACTTGGTCCAGAGGATGTGTAGGGATGAGTTTGGCTGGAACGCCGTTTCAACGGCTATCACCCATATCGTCTGGGAACTACAGAGGAGGTGGCGCGTGGACTTGGAGAATGGCTTGTCCAGATGCAGTACAAGAGGTGGTCCAGGGGTTCGGAGTCGGCTTCGTAGGCCATACCGGTGCCCTGCGGTCGAGATCGACCCTTACAGCGATTAAGTGGCCGCGGAGAGGAAGTCCCGGTAGCGGTGCTGTCGTGGCGTCGGTCTACTGGGTTGGATCCGAGCCCGTGGTTGGAAAGGGGTCCCCGGAAAGGGGCGGGGTAGGTGAAACCCTGCTGTCTGCAACCTTCGGGTGCATCTGATAGGGCCTGAAGGGTAGTGATACCCTTCCTTTGCGGGCAGGTCAGATCGGGTTGCACATGGGCATCAGTTCTTGATGTCTGTAAAGCAGTTGGGCGCGGGCGGGGTTAACCCTGCCTGCCATCCGAGGACAAAGGGAGTGGCGAGGACCATTCGGGAAACTGACTAAGCGCCAGCATGTTACCGTGATGGACTCTCCAGAGAGAGTCCTCGATGTTCGTTGCTGCTAGGCTACGCAGCTAACCTTGACGGTGCGATGTGCACTAGCCCCTCTTTGAAGTAATACCTTCTTGGTGGTTCCGGAGAGACGCAGGGTTTGGCGACCATAGGAATGTGTTTAGTGGGTACGAGGAGAGAGTAGTCCTGGCTTTTACTATTGTTGTAGAAGACGGCCTCAGCCCCACACTACCCTATCCTTGATATTAGGGGTGTCTGTTTGCAGATTATCCCTCTATGGTTTAGAAGAAAAAAAAAAACATGCAGATACTCTACGTCCAAGCAAGTCAAGGAAGTTTTTTTTCTCCTCCAAACTGACAACTTTGAAAGTTTAAAACTGTGTCAATTATTTCTAACTAAGTCAAGAACATCCCCTTGCGAAAGCTCATTCAATGTTTTATACTGATTGACTGACGATGTAACGAACAAACGTTTTCACCACTGCAATCGGGCCACAAACCGTACGGGGTTTCTCGTAGATGGTTCTACACTGCTGCCGCCTTGGCAACGAATCACAACGAATGGCACTCAACGAGCTCAACGTGAATAAATATCACATGCTCCCGCAGGGAAAATGTGACTTTATTTCACTCCAGAATTAGCTTACCCTTTCAGAACGGAGAGTCGGATGGTTCCATCCATATGGACGCCTTGCTTCGCTCGTCGAGTGCTGGGCTGGCAGCAGTTGTGGGTTGGATCGCTCTCGGGGGAACACCTACAACCCGGAGAATATGCTTATTAAACAAATTCAATCATTTGGATAAATAAACTGTTTCAAAGAACCGGGTGAAAGTCACATTGGCAAACTCTCTCGGTAAATGTGTTTTCTCGATGAAGGCAAGTAGGTATGGCCCGTGCTGCGCTGGAGTTTGAGTTGCTTTCCCTATGGCAGCCTCTGCTAATACAGTAGTTGAAATACGAGGAAATTCCAGGGTTTCCCAGTTCAGCTCCATGGAAATGATGAGTTACCTCTACATTAATAGTTGTTTTGAATACCCTATCCAGAGTGGATACAGGCATCATGAAATGACTTCCTCGAGAATTTTAGTTTCATATAGGAAATACTAAACGTTTTCACATGGTCGTTTTGAATTGCGCAAGACGACAAGCCATCAACTCGTCCGACGCTTGAGGCAAAACAGACCACGATATGTATGTATGGTGCCTAAGTGAAATACACAAGTTCGTGTAATCATAATATCCAAGCTTCTTGACAGGGAAGTGAGATGAAGCCTTACAATCTAGGTTATAGGCCACCTAGCAGCCGCAGAGCAGCAAATTGATGCTGTTTATTCGAACATTGAGCGGCTTTTGCGGAAGCTTTACCTTATTGGATCACTTTGCGAAGCCGATGAGGTTTCCCTTTACATATTGGAAGTGGAATGAGATGGGAGAAAATGGGTAAACAATATCAACAGAATCACGGCGGAATAAACTAATTACGAAGCATCTACTCGATCGATCCAGCTGGTGTGTCCTGGTGTCACGTGGTTAATTAACGTGGGATTTACCTGTGGTTGTGTGTTGAATGGAGTTTAACTAACGGAAATTTAATAATTTATATAAAAAAATAGAGAATCCTCCATCAATTTATTCTACTGCTGGGATTTTTTGCTTTTCTGCCGGATTTGCTTTTTTTAGAAAATCTTAAAAAGATACTTTCAAGTATTAAAGCCAACATTCCCCTAGGAATTACTGTTGGGCTTATAACGGAATTAAAAAAACAGAAACTAAAACAAAACTTACGGTCCCACTTCATAGCAATAACTAATTCTTAAATACGCACACAAATCAGCACTGTCCGCATTCCTGACATTCAGCACTCATTAGCCGTTTAATTAGTATTCCCTAAAACGTCTCATTAATTTCAAATATATTGCCCTCGTACAAAGCAGACACTCCGTCGATTCCAAGAGTGTGGATTATGGCATTTTTGTCTTCCGAATCAGTAAACACCACAAGAACGTTATTTTTCGTCTACCTAATTAATCAAGACCTAGGCGCAAAATTCAAACTCTAGGAACTTCTAGATCACACACGCACTAAGTTGATCCCTCTTCTTACTTTCGCACTGAAACCGCAGCATCTCGAAGTCATGAAAAGCGAAACCGTCATCTCCTTTAAGCCGCTGGCTGCTGACTTGGATCGACGGCCGACAACACGGGAGCGGTACCTTTGAATCAAAGGAGAATCCTCGTCGTCTCCTGCCACAATGCGTTAGCGAAATAAATTTCGAGTAACCACATCGCATCCATACACAGCCATAGAGGGGTCGGGGGTAACCTTTAGACTGGATTATACACGCTCGTGTCAGTTCCGGCAGTTGGCAGAAGGCGACCGAGTGAAATAGCGGCGTACTACAAACGCGTAGCGCATCCGCCACCACCTCCGCACCGCACGGGGCGGACCCAGGTTTCTTTTCCGAGACAATTTTCTTGCGGATTAGCAGAAGGCAAGAATCATCAGACACAGTCAGTGTCACACTCTCGGTTGTTGTGTGTGAGCGGTTACGGGGGTATCGGTTCATTCATGATGGGTTTAATTTAATTCTTGGTAATTAATACAGCCAACGCACTCACATAGTCCTCGAGATGTGTGCGACTTTGTTGTTTTAAGCTGCCTCATTCGTCAGGCTTTGTTGAAGTAGTGTTGTGTAGCAGCTACTGGTTCTTTGAAAGGCTGATGCTTAGCTTCAACCGTAGAATTGAGAGATTTTGCAAAAAAGCAGTGAACGACTGTGCTTAGGAGTTCCCCCCATGACTTCTCTGGTAGTTCCAACTTTAACTCTTTCAAGATTTACAACAGAGACCTCTGAAAGAGTTCCATCTGAAATTTCTCCGGGAGTTCCATCTATGGATTCTCAAGGATTTCTACCTGGAGTTCCTTCAGAAATTCAACCTGGGATTTCTACAGAAGTTCTACCTTAGATTCCTCCAGAAGTTCCTCCTGAAATTCCTACCGTAGTTCCATCCGAGATTACTCCAGGAATTCCGTTTGAAATTTTTCCAGGAATTCCACATTAAATTCCTCCGGGAACTCCTCTTATAAATTCTCAAGAATTTCCACCTGAGATTCCTCCAGGAGTTTCATCTGGGAATTTCCCAGAAGTTACATATATCATGAATTTATATAGAAGTCTACCTTGGATCTCCGTCATCAACAGTGTGTGGCGATTGCCACGGTACAACCTAGAGCGACTGAAGCAACCGGATGTCGCCTCAGCATACGCGCAGAATCTCGAAGCCGCGTTGCCAGACGAGGGCGAGCTCGATGAGGCCCCTCTAGAGGACTGCTGGAGTACAGTGAAAGCAGCCATCAACGACGCAGCCGAGAGCACCATCGGGTACGTGGAACGGAATCGACGGAACGAATGGTTCGACGAAGAGTGCAGAACGGTTTTGGAGGAGAAGAACGCAGCGAGGGCGGTAATGCTGCAGCAAGGGACTCGACTGAACGTGGAACGTTACAAACAGAAGCGGAAACAGCAGACCCGCCTCTTTCGGTAGAAAAAGCGCCGCCTGGAAGAAGCGGAGTGTGAAGAAATGGAACTGCTGTGCCGTTCCCAAGAAACACGGAAGTTCTATCAGAAGCTCAACGCATCCCGCAACGGCTTCGTCCCGCGAGCCGAAATATGCAGGGATAAAGACGGAGGCCTCTTGACGGACGGACGTGAGGTGATCGAAAGGTGGAAGCAGTACTTCGATCAGCACCTGAACGGCGTGGAGAACGTAGGCACGGGAGCCCACGGCAACAGAAGGAACGGCGACGCCAGTGCAGCGGAGGACGGAAATGAACCAACTCCCACGCTGAGGGAAATTAAGGATGCCATTCACCAGCTCAAACCCAACAAAGCAGCTGGTAAGGATGGTATCGCAGCTGAACTCATCAAGATGGGCCCAGAAAAGTTGGCCACCTGTCTGCATAGGCTGAGAGTCAGGATCTGGGAAACCGAACAGCTACCGGAGGAGTGGAAGGAAGGGGTAATCTGCCCCATTCACAAGAAAGGCGACCATTTGGAATGTGAGAACTTCAGGGCGATCACTATTTTGAATGCTGCCTACAAAGTGCTATCTCAGATCATCTTCCGTCGTCTGTCACCTAAAACAAATGAGTTCATGGGAAGTTATCAGCTGGCTTCATCGACGGCCGGTCGACAACGGACCAGATTTTCACCGTACGGCAAATCCTCCAGAAATGCCGTGAACACCAGGTCCCAACGCACCACCTGTTCATCGACTTCAAAGCGGCATACGATAGTATCGACCGCGCAGAGCTATGGAGAATCATGGACGAAAACGGCTTTCCTGGGAAGCTGACTAGACTGATTAAAGCAACAATGGACGGTGTGCAAAACTGCGTAAGGGTTTCGGGTGAACTATCCAGTTTATTCTTATCTCGCCGGGGACTGCGACAAGGTGACGGACTCTCATGTCTACTCTTCAACATCGCGCTGGAAGGTGTGGTGGAGGAATTCGTCTACCTCGGATCCTTACTGACGGCTGACAACAACGTGAGCCGTGAATTTCGGTGGCGCATCATCAGCGGAAGTCGGGCCTACTACGGGCTCCAGAAGAAACTGCGGTCGAAAAAGATTTACCCACGCACCAAATGCACCATGTACAAAACGCTAATAAGACCGGTGATCCTCTACGGGCACGAGACATGGACCATGCTCGAGGAGGACCTACAAGCACTCGGAGTTTTCGAGCGACGCGTGCTAAGAACGATCTTCGGCGATGTGCAGGAGAACGGTGTGTGGCGGAGAAGAATGAATCACGAGCTCGCTGCACTTTACGGCGAACCCAGCATCCAGAAGGTGGCCAAAGCCGGAAGGCTACGGTGGGCAGGGCATGTTGCAAGAATGCCGGACAACAACCCTGCAAAGCTGGTGTTTGCAACGGATCCTGTTGGCACAAGAAGGCGTGGAGTGCAGAGAGCACGATGGGCGGACCAGGTGGAGCGTGACTTGGCGAGCATTGGGCGCGACCGAGGATGGAGAGCGGCAGCCACAAACCGAGTATTGTGGCGTACTATTGTTGATTATGTCTTGTCTTAATGATGTTGAACAAATAAATGTATGTATGTATGTCTACCTTGGATCTCCTCAACAGTTATTCATGGGATTCTTATAGAAGTTTTATATACAATTCATTCAGTAGTTTGATCTGAAATTTGTCCAGGATTTCCACCTGGGATTTGTCCAGGAATTTCACCTGAAATTTAGAGAGAAATTTAATCTAGGAGTTTTTTTTTCTTCTAAAGTTCCACATATCCAAGACAAGCTCCATGGGTTCTACCTGGGATTGCTCAAGGAGTTTCTCCGGGAGATCCATGAATTTTCCGGGATTTGTATCTTAGATTTCTCCAAAAGTTTCTTCCTGGGATAGCTTTAGGAATACTACTTCAAATTTTTCCGGGATTTTCATATATGACTCTACAAGGATTTCCAGCTGAGATTCATTCTGTAGTTCCACTTTAATTATTTAAAATTTCATTAAATATTTCCAGAGGTTTTCCAGATTGGGTTTTCATATAAGGAAAATATATCTAAAAAATGTTCGGATTTTAAATTCCAGGAACCAATAGCCAAAGAAGCCTTACATAGTATTACCAGTAATACCAGAAAAAGAATTCCTGGAAGAGCTTCGAAAGGAACTCCAGAATGAACTCTTACAGAAACTCACGAAAAAAAAGTCGTACAAATTCTTGAAGAGTTTCCAGGAGGGACCCCAGAAGTACATCCATAGAAATGCCGGAAGAAACTCCTGGTGGAACTCATAGTTACTTTCGATAAAATTCACTGACAAACTCCGGAAGGGATTCCTGGAGGAATCACAGAAGTACACCGGAAGTAATTTCTTGAGGAATTCTGAAAGAAGTTTTCGGAACAAATTTTACAACAATGATCAGAAGGAATTCCCAGAGGAACCCAGCTTAAGAGTTGTCGGATGGTTTTAAGAAAGAGATGAACCAGCCAAAGGCTGAAAGTCTCTTAATTAAAGACAAATCAATCAATTGTCGGATGACAACTGCTGCATTCCTGAAGGAAGTTTATCTGGAAAAATAATTGGGTGATCTTCTAAAGAAATGCATGCAGGAACTCCGGAAAGAATAACAGTAGGAGCACGAGTAAAATTCTGCTTCCAAAAATCATAAAAACGACTCATGATTACATGAGCCTAGTACATTTTAGTTTTATAGAAATACACCATGATTTATAATCATGATCCATTGTCTCGTAACGCTACCAATACGTTACTTTTTTTCCTGGAATTAAAAAGCTAAATCATATTTTTGAGATTTTGAATCATAGTTTCGGATGCGCATCGCTTATGAATCTGAAAACCATGAAGCTAAATCATGTTATTGAGATTTCGAATCATGGTTTCGGGTGCGCATCGTTTATGGATCTGATAGATTGGTCCTAGAACGTGAAGCTAAATCATGTTTTGGAGATTTGGAATCATGGTTTCGGGTGCGCATCGCTTATGAGTCTGGTGGATTTAAAAAAAAATAAAAAAAACATTTGCAGCCATTTCTGAGGTGATTTAATGATGACCCAAAAGCAAAATATGTTTCGATAATCGATAGTAATTACTATGAAGAATTTTCAATAGCACAGAAAGATGCGATAATTGTACAACAATGATCAGAAGGAATTTCCGGAGGAACCCAGTAGCCTGGTACACGGTTTATATGGGAAAATATAAAAAATGGAAAAACTCCAACGCCTGTATACTTTTTGAGTTCCATTTTGGTCCCATATCAACTGTGCAAAATTTCAGATCGATCGAAGAAACTATATTTTAGCGCCCGCCATTCTTAGTTTTTCATACGATTTACTATGGGGAAAAGTTACTTCTTCAAAGAAAAATCGCTTGAGGTCACCCATTGATCCCTAAAAATAAATCGTTGAATGGTTTCTATAGATAACTTCACGAGGAATCAGACCTCCGAAGACCGCAAAGCGATACGATATTCGTGGAAAAAGTTATTAAGCCTTACCCGATCGATAAAATAACGAGATATTATTATTTATTGTTATTCCTTACATGTTAAACAGCGTTGGCATGCAATTCGGTTTTCAGTCAATAACTTTTTCCACGTGCCTTAGATCGCTTTGCGGTTTTCAGAGGGTTTGTTCCTCGCAAAATTTCCAACAGAAATCATTCATCGATATATTTTTAGGAGTTAAGGGGCAACCTGTGGCGGTTTTTCTTTGAAAAAGTGATTTTCCCCATAGTAAATCGTATGAAAACTTAAAACGGCTGGCGCTAAAATATAGTTGCTCCGATCGAGCTGAAATTTTGCACAGTTGATATGGGGCCAAAATGGAACTCAAAAAGTGTACAGGAGTAAAAAGTCTTTTCGTGTCCCACGCTAGGAACCCAGCTTAAGAGTTGTCGGATGATCATCTGCTACCAAGGATGTTTTCGATCACCTGGCATTCATTTGACTCATTTGCCCATAACTCAGTTCAGAAGCCCAATACTAAAATGTGGTGTTCGGCAAACTTGTAGATTAGTGTTTTTTCCTACAATTATCACCAAGGACGCCATACTCTTACTCTCATATATACGGCGTGAGAGTGCTAGTATCACCTACTCATACTAAATGATTGAAAATCCGATCGTTTAGTAACAGTAGGTGGTACCGTAATCCGGGGTCAAATTGATCACTTTAAAACAATTTTTGCGGATAACATCAGTGCCTGTTCAAATATTGACAAAATATTTTCTGTAAAACCAGTACCCTGTGAATCACCATGGAACCATGTGACAGAATTTAGTTCAGCAAATTTAAACTTTAAGTTAAATAACTCCAAATATTAAAATATTGGAAATGTCACTTTGGTGTGAAATTGATCAGTATACAATTAAGCATCGGTTGGAAAGGAAAATGTCCATCTCTGCTTAATTTTGCTCTTCTAAAACCGAATAACGCGTCTAAAATCTTACAACTAGTAGATTTAATACTTTAAATGCAAAATTTGTAACGGTTGTACTACCGTTTCATGAACATCCCTAAAATTTATAATTGAGTGTGCGCCTGTCGAGTAGGCAACACGATGAGAAGTGCTCGAATCAATAGGATAGTTGAATATGGGTAATATAGTGGAATGGTAATAGGGAGTAGTTGTTGATAAGAAGTAACCAGGAATCTGGACAAGAAAATTTTAACTTAGAAAATAAAATCAAGAAAGAGGAAACCGGAAATCAAAAAGAACATCAGAAAAGTCCGGGGTCTTGAAGCGGAGAGAAAATCAACCTGATCTTTCCCGTTCAGACCACCGAGCTGAGAAGATCGTAAAAATATAAAGTGAAGTTAGTGAAAAGTGTCGTAAATCGAAGTAAGAAGTTAATTTAATCAAGTAATTCAAAGTTTTAAGGTGAAATATTTCTTAAAAGCTATTTTCAGAGTTAAGTTCAACCAAAGTCAGATTAAATCAAATCGTGAGTCGAGTTGAGGAAGAAAGTAAAAAACCCAGATTAATCCACCTAGTGGTGATAGTGCCTTTCTCGTCGAACATGAACTCATGATCTTTCTTTGGTTGGGATACGACTGGGATGATTTTGCTTCACAATGTTGGCTTCAGCCTTTTGGGGGAATCGAAAACACTAGTTTATGATTTTTTCCGACGTTCCGGTCCGTATGGGGACTTTTCAAGGGTTCAATCGGTCAAGGTTTCCTAGTCAAGATGGCCTCGATTAACTTAAAAATGTCACACGGAAGTTTTGGTATTTATTGAGTACGTTCGGTTTAAAACCGTCGTGATGCGGACAATCTCCTACCTATCGGACGGTCTAGAATTCGGTCCCTGTTTTTGGAATCTTCGACTATTGCTTTGTTTAGCTAGTTTCTGTGCATGGGCCATCATTCCGAAGCATGATATTTCCGTCGACGTAATGCGAACTGTTCCTGAATCCTGAGAATACCTTATTTAGAAAAGCAATAATTTTAATAAAATTGGGAAACTTAATAATTGAACATATTCCGACGTTACGTTAAACGTATAGACAGAGCTGAAAAATATCAGAGTTTTCAGTTGACTGCCTGAGCACCTTCACTATCACTGAAGACCGATCAACATCAAGACGATTATTACAAGCTAGGATATAACGTCTTTCACAATCACAGATGACTTTACGGTCTTCGACATAGTTTTTTCTTCACACTTTAGGCTATATTTTATTATCATAGGTTTCAAAATTCATGTAAAATTTGACAAAAAATGCAAGCAAGTGAAATTGCCCATCTAAATCCCATAAAAAAAAATCCCAGTAGTTTTAGACGCAAAAGAGGATTGAAAAAGCTTTGATGCGATAATTTTCATTTTCTCATATAACGTTGACCTATCCTACTGTATATTTTTACACCTCAGTGATTTGATGAGATTGCTTTAGTACAGAAAAAAAGACATATCAATTGTAACATATTGCTATTATATTCATCGTTACAAAAAAATAATCGCCAAATGCTAATCAGGTTGCGTTTCACAAGCCGCTGCTGGCTTGATGTTGGTAGTGAGTAGACGTCAAACGAGCAAAAACGATTAATATTTGATTCAACCGTTGAAAACAAGGACGATGGAGAGCAGTCCTGCAAAATATCAGTGTCAGTGCCTGTTTTTCAGCCGAAAATGAATGACTGCGGCGGTCATTTTCAGTTCCTCGATGTGAGAACTGACAGAGTCCGAGAGCTCCATTCATGAGCAACCCAACAAGGTCAATTCCCAATCATTCACACACTACTCATGCTGACAGGCCATTCATGTCAAGCGGTGGCTTCTGAGAGTGAGTGCCCTATACAATACCACGGGTGAAAACACTCAAATACAGAAAATTGAATGGAAATTTAGCCCGGTCAGCTCTCGCTTTCAGCACGCTGCATGTGAGTGTGAGTACCTATTTCATTTCGCTCCCGTGTTGCTGATCGGAAAGCAACATTGACAGGAAAAACAAAACGAAGAAAATGAAAAAAGCAAAATATCGCTATCATAAAGGCCTGTCGAAAAATTGCAGTACTGCTACTCACTCTCCAATGGAGAGTGAGTAGAGTAAGACGTCTGTATGTATGTGGCCTTAGTTCAGTCAAGATTTTGTTCTCTTACACATATTTATCGCTTGCATTGACTTTGTTCATTTTTGTAGTTCCTGCGAAGCACCCTACGAAGCACCCAATGCTGGTTTTGCATCACTATCGGTAGCCTCTAATGTGGTCTGAGCCTATTTTTTTGCTAATCGTTCCTCATGGTTTAAAAAAAGACCGCGGTTGGATGTGTCGCATGCCTCCGGCTGGAAACCCTAGATCGGTCCCGGAACACTATCGGTAGCCTTTATAAAGATCTTCGTTGTGGTCTGAGCCTATTTTCTGGCTAATCACGTTATTCTAAAAGTCGCTGTTTAATGTGCCGCAGGCATGGGTTTTGATCTCTACTACATTTGACCACTTCCTGCGGGACACCCGGAACCGGTTCCGGAATTCTATCGGTTGTTCCAAATTTGATCTGAAACTATTTTCTTTTATTAACCGTTTATCAGGTTGCCTGAAGAGCTTGCGATTTGATGCGTCGCATGTAACGTTTTGGTTAACTTTTGTACTTGGGTACTTCCGGCGTGACATCTGGAACCGGTTCTGCAACACTACCGGTTCCGATATGGTCTGAGAATGTTTTCCTGCCTACTGTTCATCAGGCTATCGAAAAAGCCGCTGTTTGATGTATCGCATGCATGGGTTTGGTTTACTTTCATATTTGGCCACTTCCGGCGTAACACCCAGAACCGGTTCCGGCATACTACCGGTTCAGATATTGTCTGAGAATGTTTTCCTACCTACTGTTTATAAGGTTATCGAAAAATCCGTTGTTTGATGTGTCGCATGTATGGGTTTGGTTCACTTTCATATTTGGCCACTTCCGGCGGGTCACCCGGAACCGGTTCCGGAACACTACCGGTTCAGATATGGTCCGAGACTATTTTCCTGTTTACCATTCATCATGTTTTCGAAAGTGCCGCGGTTTGATGTGTCGTATGAATGGGTTTGTATCGTTTTCATATCTGGCCACTTCCTGGGGTACCGATCCGGAACACCTAAATGGCCATAACTCCGGAACGGCTGGACCGATTCGAACCATTTTCAATAGGAAACAATGGGACCAGATTCCGCGTCGAATGAACCGTTGGTCATTAAAATCGGTTGAGGTTTACTGCCAAAAAGTGATGTGAGTTTTTTTTTGTACACACACATACACACACACATACATACACACACACACACATACATACACACACACAGACATCACCTCAACTCGTCGAGCTGAGTTGATTGGTATATGTGACTCGACCCTCCGGGCCTTCTATCAAAAAGTCAAAAAGCAAGGTAAACTACCTGTCCACGAAGTGCTGTAAGTACCGAAACCCTATACCTATACCACCACTGATACCGATTTACCATCACGATTAACCGTATCGCCCAATAACAGTAGTAGTAGTAGGGAAGAGGGCAAGAGAGAATTTTATAACAGATCACAAACACTGGAAGTGCGCAAGTGACGTCACGGATAGGGCTTTTTTCTATAATGTTGTTTCAAGCGCAAAATACAGAACTCACGAAGAGAAGATGTTGCATGCAACCAAATACAAAACTGAATCTGTAAAATAGTTTTTGGAAGTTAATTTAGATTAAAAGTTTTTTTATATAAACATTTTTTCTGCGCGATTCTTTTGACCAGCTTCAAGTATACAATCTCAGCAAATAAATAAACTCTTTCTTTTTTAACAGAAATTTTAAGTGAATTTTACATTGGGATGAAAACCGAATTTTGGGGAGAAATTTTTGGGAATTGTTGGGAAACGAAGGAGGTGGATTCTGCAAAGGACAGGATCTTGAGTTAGCTGGGCAAACGTGAATTCTAGCAGACGGCATAGGACGTCTGGCGCATTAAGCTAGAATTTCGGAGGTCCTTGCAGGATCCTCCTTACAAATTAAATTTTAAAAATTTCCCTTAAAGGCCTAAAGGTAGGCAATTTCATTTGAAATGAGTGATTTCTATCACAATAAATGACTATTTCCTCATAAAATGAACTTTTAATAATTTCAGTTGAATGAGAAATGCATGGCAAATTCATTAAAAAAAATAAGGCAAAACTAACTTTTTTTCTAAAAAATTAAAAGTCTACACTCATCTCTAGACACGTTCGAATCAGTTGACGTAAAAAGTTTAAGATCATTGCGACGCATAAGAGTTCCTGGTATGGAATTAAAATGCGGTACCCGAGTGATCAATTTCACCCCACTGATCAATTTGACCCCGGTTTACGGTACCAACATTTTCACGCCGTATAGCGTCCTTGGTGATAATTGTAGGAAAAACAGTAATGTACAAGTTTGCCGAACACCACATTTTAATATTAGGCTTCTGAACAGAGTTGTGGGCAAATGAGTCAAATGAATGCCAGGTGATCGAAAACATCCTTGTTTGCTACATTCCTGGAGGAAGTTCATCTGGGAAAAAAATTGCGTGATCTTCTAAAGAAATACATGCAGGGACTGCGGAAAGAATAACAGTAGGAGCCCAAGGAGATTTTTTTTAAATTAAATTCATAAAAGACCCTGGAGAAGCCCTAAAAGATTTTTTCAGAGAAATTCCGGAAAAAAATTCATAGGAATCGTAGGTTGGAGTTCCTGGATGACTGCCGGAAAATATTATGAAGAAACTCTGGTGGAAATTTTCGGAGATGCTCCGGAAGAAGCTTTTGAAAGCTTCCTGTCAAGGTACGTTTTAAGGTGAAGATATGTCGAAGCCACCGCTCAAATTTTCAAAAGCACAAATCTGAAGAACCAAACGTCCATTTGTGTTAAAAATTTAATTGATTGGTCACCACCAGCGGGTCACCAATCGATCAACTCTTGAGCGCAAAACGACATTCAGTTCTCTAGATTTGTGCTCTTAAAAATTTGAGCTGTGACTTCGTCATATCTTCACCTTAAAGAACTCCGAAAAAAGATTCCTAACAAGCTCCAGGAAGAGTTCCCACGAGAACTACGGAAGCAACTCTAGGAGGAGAAACTCCGGAAGTAACTCCCAGATAATTTGAGAGTGTAATTTCCGGAGGAGCTCCAAAACAAGTTTCCAACGAAATTTTGAATAACATTATGGGGGAACTAGGTAATGTTTATAGGAGAGAGCTTGAGAGAGAGCAAAAGGAGGTTACAGGTGCGTTTCAAGGAGTCCCAAAGGATCTGCGGAGTACCGTGAGATCTCAGAGGCGTCGCAAGGGGTACCAGATGGTTTCTGGAAATACCGGGAGCTTTAAGGGGCAGTTTAGGGGGCTCAATGGCGTATCACGGGGCCCCAAGCTGGGTTGGTGACTTTATGTATCGTCACCGTCCAACGACAAAAACTAGAAAAAATCTTCTGCTGATCAAATTTCATCACCTGCAATATTATCAGCGACCGACAAAGAAACCATGACGAGATTTAATCGCAATCAGATGACGATTTAGATTCGGCTTTTTCGAGATTTTGAATTGGCTCTGTTGGTATGCTCGCTGTTCTGCCAATTCGAAGGTTTTGGCTCGATTTCGATTGAAGCCGTGTTTCTTTGTTGCATTTACTTTTCTGATAAGCCATTCCCGTTAGCTGAATATTTGTTCTTCTACTCTGTTGGGTACATGCAACTCAACAAAAATGCCAATAAAGAGAAACGGTAAAACTTTTTCGTCGCGAAGAGCAAACTGACCGACGATGCGATGTTTGAACAAAAATATTCAAAAGCTGCTAACTCAGTGTCCCAAACTTTTTTTTACCTGTTGTCGTCAGTGATTCTGCTTCATCTCCGATGACTATCAACAACTCTGGCCTAAAGGTGTTTCAGGGTGCTCCATGGGGTCTCAGGGGCGCTCAGATGGTCTAAGAGACGTTTTAAGGGTTCTCAGGGGCATTTCAGGAGATCCAAGGTGGCTTCAGAGGGATACCTGGAGGTCTTATGAACATTGACGGGGACTTCCAGAAGCGCTTCAGGGGCTCCCAAGAGGTTTCAAGCTGCGAGTCATACAGTAATTTTGCTTCATTATCGTCGTGATGCATTCACAATCTCGGTGTTTTTGTGTGCGGATTCTAGAGGTATGTATTACATTTGCGTTTTTCGGGGTTCCGGGAGGTCTCATTAGGGGACGTGACTCTCTGGAACCTCCAGCAACGCCCCCGCAAATCCCAATCAATTCCCCTGTGCAGTAATCCCTATAATACAAAGGTTATCAATTATCTTCACAAACCGGAGGTCACCATCTTGGATTCAAAAATGGCGTAAGCTTACGGATTTCGACATCAACTCACTGAACCAGGACCAAAAATATTCTAATGGTATTCTTGATTTATTAGAGATGGGCCGTAATTAGCTCCATACATGCCTTGCTTTTAGTTTAGTCACAGGAAAGCAAAGAAAAACCCGGAGATATAGGCTAGTTGTATAACTCGTACACTTATGGTGAGTACATTTTTGATCACTGGCGTCAGAGAGTTTTCAGAGGGCTTAAGGTGGTTTCTCGAAGGGAGGGGTTCTAGAGGGTCAAAGGCGCTTCGTATTATTGAAACGCCCTGAAACCCGCGTATTCCCCTTGGAAAAGCCCTAAACGCTCTTCAACTCGTGGCTTCGTGGTTGTGCGGGTATTGTCACTAAGCATTTTGCATCATGCTGAGGAGCGAGGGATAAATTTCCGCCACAGCTGTTTTTGATACCACTGTAGTTCTGTAGGAATCGTTGGAGGGAACTTCTCTGGCGACTATTTTGTTGAAACTCGATTGATATTATTCTGCGAACATGTGGAGAAAAATCATCACATTTTTTCAAAATTTTCTGATTAAACATTTGAAGAGATTTCTGTTCATGTGTTTGAGCATTTTTAGGAAATGCTTTTGGATTTTCATTCAATTTTATAATAAATAATTGTGGTTATTTTGAATAGATTTTTACATAGAAATACACTTGATCTTGTAAGACTTTCTAAAACACTATTAAAAAAAAATTAAAAAAAAGGCACATGACTAATCTTGGCATTTTCAACATAACTCAAACAATCTTGGTGCGCAGAATAGTTTACCCAAAATCCATAAATTCTCCTCAGAACTTTTGTTTTTTTTTTAATCTCCCAAAACCTGCAGTTGTCCCAATTCATTTCAACATCAAATTCATGCTGTTGTCATCTGTTGAGTTAACAATTTGCCGCCATAATGCTTGATTTGCAGCTGCAGCTCTCCAACCTCGGTCACGCTCAACGCTCTCCAGATCGCGCTCTACCTGGTTCGTGCTCTCTGACTCCATGCCTTTTTGTGGCAACCGGAGAATTAACCATCACCAACTTTGCAGGGTTGTTGTCTGGCATTCTTGCAACGTGCCCTGCCAACCGTATTCATCCAATTTTGGCCACTTTTAGGATGTTGGGTTCACCGTAGAGTGCAGCAAGCTTTATCTTTCACCACAACCCACTGTTATACTGCACCCAACCAAAGATCGTCCTTAGAACGCGTCACCCTAAAAATCCGGGTGCTTGCAGGTCCTCCTCGAGCATGATCCATGTCTCGTGTCTGTTTTCCAAACATTATTAAGTAATTTGAAAGCGTGCACAAGCCCTGTCAACGTTGTTGTAGGTATACCGATAGTGTATGGGAAAATAACAGATGTGGTCAAACTTACATTGGCTCCAGTTTTTACCTTTAGAAGATGTAAAGTAAAGTGAAGAAAGAGAACAGATACCATTTTTAAAAATTGAGGATTTTTAAGTAACTATGGTAAAGTTTGCTCGGGTCCCACACATGCTACCCTGTTCGTTGGATAACCTCTTCAGAATGCAATTTCAACATCATCAAAAACGGATGATTCATTCCTCATCTTGACGATCCAAACTCGCGTTCCGGATTTAATTATTTACAAACCGTAATTGTAGCATAAAATGAATGCAAATTAAGTACACCTCGTCGGATAAGGGGTCATTTTCAGGACATAGTTGCTTCTAAACGGCAACGTAAAAAATGTACAAAAAGGCGCGAAAGATACGAAGGAAAAAAAAAGAGAGGACCTAACACCAACGGCAACGACGCGACTTTGGTCCACACAGAGAGACACCGAAACAGGGTACAATACCATATCGTTTGCGCGCGTCACGGCTGCTGCTGTTGCCGCCGCTGGGAATGACAGTTGAAATTAAACACCTGTATAAACATCAACCGAATGATACCGATTCTGTCGCCCTAAAACGTTTCGAGTAGCTATTAAAAATATCATGCAGACGGCAGGGTTTTTGCTGATGCTTGCTTGACTTGTGGCGTAGAGAGCATTTTGGTAGGTACCTACTTACATGGGAAAGAAAGTTTTCGTAATTAGGGTGAGTCTAGAAAAAGAGAAATATGTAGAAACAAGATAAAGGGCCGCTCATCACATTAAATAGTTTTTGAATTTATTTTATAAATGCGGATGGTATTGCTGTATTAAGGATTTCTTCCTAAATTTCTTCAACAAACCACTAGGAACTGCTTCAAAGATTTCACAAAAAAAATCCGCAAAGATTCCCTCTTATTTTTTTTTCAAATTCTTCTAAAATTCACAAATGCTTCCCAGAAAATCTCCAGAAATTTCTTCGAGGAATCCTCCAAATATTGATCAGAGGATCCTTCCGTTGCCAATTATCCCTAGAATTTGCTTGAAATTTCTCCCATGACATGGCTAGAGATTTTGATAATGATTCGTCTTGAACTTTTCCAAGGTTCCAGAATGTTTTCCAAGGATTCCAAAGAAGAGCTCTTCAGAAACTGTTTTAACCCTGCAGTTAGTAGAACTTGATCTTTTCTAATTATCGGAAACCGCTTCCACTCATAAGCACCTAGTCTACCGGTGTCATAAAAATTAGAAGATAATCCAAGTTATTTCGATCTCAATTGGAAGATCGTCTTCGGGAATCCCACTAATACGCTATTACACAGCGTAACAAAAATTAACTTTTGGTCTGTCTCAAGAGCAAACTTAAGTGTCTGACAGATTTTGGGCCGCTGAATCCGAATCCGGGCTCAGATTTGCTCCAGCACGTCACAATTTTGAGCTATACCTCAATTTATAGGGAAAAACATGCGATTTTGGGCTTTTTTGACTGCAAGCCATTAAGGAGATATTTTTTTAGGCAATTAAAAGGTGAATTGGTCAATTAACATCTAAATTAACGACTAATGCAAAAATTTTCGTTTTACCAAATCCAAATGATTGTTTTAAGCGATTTATGTTAGGTACCATACTTCCCATATAAATCACCCTTCAAAAGTTGCATGCAAGTTTACATACTAACATAAACTGCTTAAATCTTTCAAATTTGATTTGGTAAAACGAAATATTTTGCATGAGTTGCTGCTTAAAAAATAGATTTCCATGCTTAATGGCTTGCAGTCAAAAACGCCCAAAATCACAAATTTTGCCCTATAAATTGAGGTATAGTATGTTGGAGCAAATCTGAGCCCGGATTCGGATTGAGCGGCCCAGAATCTGTCAGAGACACATAAGTTTGTTCTTGAGACAAAAAAACAATGTTGCGCTGTGTTATTATTCAATTCTGTATTAAAGCTACAATATTCAGTGTGAATACCGTCCCTACACAGTTATGGATCACTTTGATGTTTAAAGTCGAATATCTTGCTCAAAACATATATTTCGGCACGAAATTCATTTTTGTAGCATGATCCTATTTGTTTTCTGAGATAAAAAGTCATTTACAATAGTTCAATCTAAAAATATAATGTATTTTAATGCAACGATATTGTTGTCCTCTCACATCTGCCAGTAAACAGCCGAATTCCAGAAGAAGCTACTCCTGCAGCGGTAAGCTCCTAAAGTGTCGAAAAACATCAATTTTGATATAAAAATCGCTCGTACACGTTGGATAAGATATGTATGTATCTATTAAAAGAAGTTTTGTTCCATTCTGGGATTCAAATACTAAAATTATGTGACTTTCAACAGTGATCCGTAATGTGACCCAAAAACTGATCATTTGACGCTATTATGGATCACTTTAAATAAATACAGATTTTTGCTTCACTCAACGCTCTTGATACAATATTCTTACCTTAAAGTATCAAAAGTATCATTAAAAAACATGTAACCTTGAAAACCAGGTGTCTTGAAACACAGAGTTGTAATAATAACACTTAAAATGGAGAGCATCACTGAAACCTAGTGGCGCACCTCTATCGAAGTAAATGGATTCGGGACTTTTTAATGTTTTCTCTTTATTCCTGTTGTAAAATCGGGTACTCCATCAGTAAAATAATCAATACACTGCGTAGTTTAGCCTTACAAACGCAAATTTATTATTAGAGCTGGATTTTTGGGTAATTTTGCATTGATCCATAATATGGCAAACATTGATCCATAATATGTAGGACTCTGTGGAGCTGATCCATAATAAGGCATTTTGTAAACAGTGAAATATTCATTTTTTACGCGAAAATGACTTGCGATTATACTTCAAATGGATCGGTAATGAAAAGTTCGAATCAAAACATAGCCAACGGTGCTTTCAAAGTCGTAGTTTTTGTTTTCTTTTATTTTTAATTGAATTTTGAAGGTCAAAAATACCACTAAGTGATCCATGACTGTGTATCCACGGTACATGTTTGAAAGTTTCACCTGGTATTCCTTTTCAGTAATAATGTAATAAAAAAGACGATATATGTAATGTTGTCCACTATTCTTTTGTTTTCAAAGAATTAACGGAAATATTCTGACCTGTTATTTTCAAAGCAACTGTAGCCTTTGAATTTATTTTAACTTACTCTATTAAAGATTTATTCGTAAACAATTCATCACAACGAAAACACCCTAAAATTGCCACTCTCAGGAATGCAACACTTGAAGAAACACACCATAACGACCGAAAAAGACGAATGGTTGTAGTGTCACCTTTGAAGCGACCACACTTTTTTGCTCCGAAATATCTATGATGAATAGTCTGGTTGGTAAAAGAGGTGCGCAAGAGATTGCATGAAGAAAAAAAAAAAAGAGCCTGAAGAGAGTTAATACACATAGGAACGGGGGGAAAGGTCACAACACCAGAAAATATGGTAATGAACGTGATTAGACTGTATCAACAAAGGATTAACATGCATTTACGATTGTATCTCCGGGACGCAATGGGACAGTTACGAGAGGTCGTGTCGAAAGATGCCGCATTAGAAGGGGTTGACGATTTCGTCGGTTTCGGTGCTATAAATTAACCGAAGATTTGTATCCGAGATTTAATTTGAGTGCGATACATCAAGGTGGACTAAAAGCCGACGGGCCTGGGATTATGACAGTTTGAAAGGCTGCACACCGTATCTACAAGCCATATACCCTTGGCTCGCCGACGACGAATGAAGGGGCCAAACGTGTTTTGATTTTATTAAAATTTAAAATTACTGTAATTTGAAATGCGCAAATGGTGCCAGTCAGTGAGATACGGAGCGGTGAAATTTGAAATCTCATGGTGCCCATATGGAAGAGAGCCGGTTTCATACGCTACGGAGCGCACCGGCGACCGAGAAGTACTATACTGGCTTCTCGTTACGAATGAATATTTATGAATTAAATATGCGCAACATCTGCCACTTTTCCATCAAACTGACTGGGGCGACGCCGTAAGGTCGGCCAGACAGAATGTCAGCACGCCAGTTTCGATGTCTGTCGGGTGCGGAAGTGAACTCTTTAAATAAAATATATCAAAACACTGATTTTTGGCAGACCAAAGTCATCCTGCTCAATAGGGGAGATTGATAAAAGATGCTTCCACCAAATGCTTCTGAAGCGGTGTCTGCGTTCGAAATGTTATTTCCTTGGGCAAATATGCGATTTTCTCGCCTTCGTCGGCTAGGGTGTCAACCCACTTCCTCTTCCCCCCTCTTTACCCGATGCTAACCTGTGTTTTCCAAAGTTCGGTCAACGGACTCAAGTCTAACTAGGATCTTAAGCGTTATACGGTATGCTCCATTTACTAGTTGTGCCAGCTTACCCTGCTGGGCTAGGGTTAATACATTCCAAGTACTACTTCTTGTTGTTTTGCGCTTAAAGTCGATGCCGTCAAATCAGTTCGTAATATTTAATTTTCGGTTTCTGCAACGTTTTTGGGTTTCAGGAACAATAGGTTGTTGGCCTAAGGTCTCCTATCCAGGGGCTGCCGGTAGAAGAGCATTCCATACTCGGCCGATGAATTCTAGAACAGACACTGTTTACTGGGACATCGGCGAACGGAAACTCATAATGGACCCCTAATCGGACTGGAAAACAGGAATAATTAACAGGCACACATCAACATCCTCGTGCTCATAATTCTACCGCGGACAGGGTAGGAAAGTGATAGCAGCGCAAAGGCAACCAGTTCAATATAGTAGAATTAGAATAGGGTATGTGTGCCATCAGTAATCTCACGCTCCCATATTCATCTTATTCGAAAACAAGCGATTACGGCACCGATTGATTCCGTTCTTTTTGTTTTCAAGCGTGCTCACTTCCAACAAAAAATACAAAAATATGAAACAATACAAACAACGCCTCAATCCTTTGTTTTTCGTAGGATGAAAATGGGAGCCACATGCTTAATAAGGGAACCATTACCCTAGAATACATTTAGGCACTGTACAAAGTGTAAGTACAGCTGCCAATTGGAATCGCTCACGCAGTGCCCTAGTGGAAAAAGAGCTGTAATTTAAGTTAAGGTGAAACATCAAGAAATCCCATTGCAATTTTGTATATAAACTTTACAGGCACAAATCTGACGAACGAAGCATCGAACCAAGCCGCACTTGTTTATTCTGGCTTTGCTCACTTGCAAAAAGAGGCAGCTTTTCCAAATCGAGAGCATTTCAGGCCAAACATTTCAATAGGTCCTATCTGCATTTGAGAGGCCCTCTTTGTTTACTTTCTCTTTCAATTATTGCAATGTAATGGTATACTTTTCAACTATTTTTGCAGTACAAATCAAAACACGATTGTTTTGACCATCGTTCAATGCAAGGAGACAATCATAATACAAATAAATAGCTGAGATATTAACGTAAGAGAGGAAAACCAAAGAGAGCCTCGCTTCAGCAGATAGGACCTTTAGACAAGTTTGGCCTGATTTGTTAACGAATTTTCAAGATTGGTGCTCTTGAAAACGTGAGTAGGGCACCAAGTCGGCCATTGTCAGCCATGTTTGTATTCTCTGAAGTTGTGGAGCGGACCTGGTGTGATAGTTAGAACACTTGACTATCACGCTGAGGACCTGGGATCGAATCCCACTCCCGACAAACTCACAAAATGTGAGTTTTTCCTTCGGAAGGGAAGTAAAGCGTGGGTCCCGAGATGAACTAGCCTAGGGCTAAAAATCTCGAAATTAATTCAATGATCACCTCATAAATTTCTCCTGAAACTCCTCTACGGACTCCTTAAACAAATCTCCGAAAGATTCATTCATAAACTTTCTTCACGGATAGCTTAAGTTTTTTGTAGGGATTAATTCAAATATTTCACTCGTCATTCCTCCAAAATGTCTCAAAAGATTACACAGCGCAACATTATTTTGTCTCAAGAGCAAACTTATGTGTCTCTGACAGATTTTGGGCTGCTGAATCCGAATCCGGGCTCACATTTGCTCCAGCACGTCACAATTTTGAGATATACCTCAATTTATAGATCAAAATATGCGATTTTGGGTTTTTTTGACTGCAAGCCATTAAGCATGGAAATATTTTTTTTAAGCAATCAAAAGATAAATCGGTCAACTAACATCTAAATTAATGACTCGTGCAAAATATTTCGCTTACCCAAATCAAATTTGATAGATTTACGCATTTTATGCATGCAACTTTTAGAGGGTGACTTGTATGGGAAATATCGTACCAAACTTAAATCGTTTAAAACCAGTGCTGAAAAACTCATTTCGTCATATCTAAATTCAATCACCTACAGCTCATTTTGGAGGCTGAACCTGAGAATAGGTTCAGCTTCTAAAATTAACTGTGGGCGATTGAATTTAGATATGACGAAATGAAATTTTCAACACTGCTTAAAACTATCAAATTCGATTTCGTAAAACGAAATATTTTGCATAAGTCGTTGATTTAGATGTTAATTGACCAATTTATCTTTGCGTTGCTTGAAATAATATTTCCATGCTTAATGGCTTGCAGCCAAAAAAGCTTAAAATTACATATTTTGCCCTATAAATTGATGTATAGCTCAAAATTGTGACGTGCTGGAGCAAATCTGAGCCCGGATTCGGATTCAGCAGCCCAGAATCTGTCAGAGACACTTAAGTTTGCTCTTGAGACAGACCAAAAGTTTTTTTTGTTACGCTGTGTTATTTTAGTAAGCCTTGCATTAATCAGAGATTATTCCGTGAGTTTCTTCAGAAACCATTTAGTATTTGCTTCTAAAATTCTTCGAGGGATTCCTCCAGAACAATATCGAATGATTCAAATGAATGCCATGCATGGAGGTCTTTAGAAACTCATCAACAAATCTTGCATAATTTCGGGGAATTCTATGGAAAATACTGGAGGAATTCTTCCTTTGATTCCATCAGAAAATTCTTAGTATCCTGTAGAATTTTCTCCATAATTTTCGAGAGATTACCCCAGAAAAAATTAAGGAACTTTCTAGAATGAACTTTCTCCCATGAATTGCTCCGATATTGCTTCATGGGTTCCTTTCGAAACCCCTCCAGGAATTATTTTTGTAAAAGTTCCACGGAGTTCGATTTAATGCTCTTTGTGATGGTTAAATCACCTGACTTTGACGCCGAAGACCTGGGATTGAATCCCACTCTCGATAAACTCACAAAATGTGAGTTCTTTCTTCGGATGGGAAGTAAAGCGTGTGTCCCGAGATGAACTAGCTTAGGGTTAAAAATCTCGGTGATACAGATAGAAAAAAAAATAGAATTTCATACAAAGATTTCTGCAGAAATTCTTCCAGGGATTCTTTAAGAAATTTTCCTGGCGATTCCTTCTAAAATTTTCAAATTAATCCAAGCATTCCCAGTGCAAGGAAATCTTCTATTGATTTCTTCTAAAATAACATAGATTCCTTTAGCAATTCCTCCTGGAATTCGATATTAAAATCAATCAGAAAAATCATCGAAAATTTCACGAAGGGGTTCCTTTAGAATTTTCTACAGGAATTCCTTTAAAAATGTTAGAAAAAAAAACCCCTCATGATTTCTATTAGTGGCCGCAACCCCGCATGAGTTTGCCCAAGAATTGCTCCATCGATTCATTCAGAACACTCTGAAGAAATTATTGAAGAGATTCTTGCATTATTACTTCCAGTATTTCGGAAAAAATCCTCCAGAGTTTCCCGCATACAGAGATTTCCTTAGAATTTCCTTCATATACTCCTGTTTGTCCCCCCCCCGGGCGATCGCGCTGTTGTATTTTGTACAACACGTTAAAAAAATCTCGCTTTTTGTATTCTGCATTAGCGTGGTGCTGGTGGGGCTGGCCAATTGCGCGACTGCCGGAAGGTTAAGGATCACTCTAATTATTTCACCACGGGTTTTTTAGAGCAAATTATTCAAAGACATTTCCAAAGAATTTCTAGGTAATTTCCTTAAATAATATCTCAAGAGGTTTTTCTAGGGATTTTTTCAGATCTATGAATTTTCCCAGGTGTACCTACAAAATGTTTTTTTTAGAAATTCGTCCGTAGACTTTTCCAGGAATACTTCCACAAAATCCTCTAAGAGTTTTATTTCAGGATTTCTTCAGGAATTTCCCTATGAAATCCTCAATGCAATTTATCTAGGAATTACACCAAGGGCTTCCAGAGATTTTTTTTCAGGAAATCCCTCCTGAGACTCCTTGAAAAAATAACCTTGGCTTGCTTCAGATTTATTTAAAATAACTTTCTAAAATTTCTACAGCGATACTACTGAAGAATTTTTAGAAATTCCATTTAAACTTTCTTTGAAGAGACACTTTTATCTGCAGAGGTTTCTTCAGAATGTTATGGATTTCTTCAGGAATTTCTTCGAAAGTTCATCCGTGGAGTTTTTCAGAAATTCTATTAAAATTTCTTAACAAATTCTACAGGATTTTTTTTTTTTATTTTTCCCAGGACATTTCCAATAATACTTTGAGAAATCCCTTCAATGGCTCTTGCAGAAATGCCTGTAAAGATTTTTTTTTTTTCGAAATTGCTCTTGAGATCCTAAGATCCTAGGAGATTCCGTTTTTCTGAAGGAAAACCTTCTTTTAATTTCTGACAAGTACCTGGAAGATTTTCCGAAGGAATCGTTAGATGAACTCCTGGAGATACCTATTGAAGAACTTCTTAGAAAAAAAAAACTATTACATACTGGATAAATTTTTGAAGGAAATCCTGCAGAATGAAAAAAAATTCTTGAGAAACACTGTTCTCACTTGCAAACTAAAACGACTAAAGGAATTTCAAAAAGATAAATAATTCATTTTTGAAGGAATCTTTGAAATAATTAAAGGAAGAACTAACAGGTTAAAAATTCACAGGTACAAATAAAAACAATCTTAAAACATTTGTTGAATAATGCTGAGAAATTGGAATTGGATTTCTTGAAGGGATTTCCCATTGAGGAATTTCGGCAGGAATTTGTGATAAAACCCGTAGACCATTTTCAAGATGCATCTTTTGAGAAATTTCTTGAGAAACTCTTGAAGAAGTCCCCAGGAAAAGAGAAGAAATTCTGCGAAATTCTTATCTATGTAAACATTCCATAACATGTTTGATAAAACCTGAAAGGTTCCCAAATGGAATTTCAGAGGTAATCCTGGAGATATTTTTTTCTTCTTGGAGGAGTTTTCCGGAATAATTCTTAATTAAGTGTGATAGTGAAATCATTTCCAAGGGGTACCAATTTAGGGGTATACTTGGAAACTTTGAATGACCAGCTCGAATTTAACCTTGACAGCACTGACTATAATGCAATCCAATACATATACGCATCGAATTGTTTCGCCAAACATCTACAGCATTCTATAGAATTCAACTTGGCTAAATTTTATTCAATGTCGAGATGTGGAGAGTCAGCTAACATTATGGTATCTTATCATGCAAAATAAATTGAATGTTATAACACAATGTCTTAGAATCAAGAAATTTTTCTGGATTTAATCCTCTAAGCAAATGCAGTTGAAAATAAATAAACTTTTTCCTTAAACACTGATTGTTTTCATACTTTATTTCTATGGTGCAATCCGCAAAGCCAATCCAATCATTCCCAATCCACGCGACAACCGGACAATCAAGAACAACATTGTCCCCGTCAAACAACAGCCATCACTCATTATTTACGATATTGTTTTCGTGTTATATCGATTGGACCACATTATCGGCCGGACTTATGACTATCTCTCTTTCCCGAAGGGTACAGCATCAATTTCAGGCGACAACCATTTTCCAGCTTGACCAGGGTCCGTTTTGCTCACCGCAAAGCCCCGGAACCGTTCTCTTTCCTCCTGAAAACCGATAAAATATGGCTTGTCTTATTGGTTTACCTCACTGTAGCCGGCTGATCGTTTGCCGTTTCACACCTTACATGCGGTTCATATTTTTGCACCCACCATATCAAGGACCGTGATCCCATCGGGCCCGGAGCCTGGGACCTAACAGGGCTCGTTATCCCACCTTTGGAGGTCATGTCCACAGACGCCTTGCCCGAGCGAATGAGAACATTGCCATCCGGATGACCAGGGCGAGTGCGATAATGAATTGTAGCTCATAAAAATGTCGCCTACACGTGTAACATTGCGCGCTGGTTGTTACCTTCCTCTTGGAAAGCGAACCGGACGGCAGCTAGGGAGAGGGACAGAGCTGAAAAAAGGGTGAAATATTTTTATGGCATCTTGTTAAAAGATGGTGCTGGTGATTAGGCGAAAGCAATATTTGCGATTAATAGCACTGTAGCGATCGGTTCAATTGCAACACATTTTAGGTACAATGACGTTAAGGAACGATTATCTGACGCAGTATGATCAAGTTTGAATATGGTGCGTGTTGAAATACTATAAAATATGTGTCATTATTTTACTTTTGTTAATATTGATTGGACCACGAGCTGATTGAAAAGACTCAAATCGGCATTTGATAACACTTCAATCTGCCACGGTAAAGGCTGGGGTGATCTATGACAAAATATCGGAATAAAACCCTAAATAATTCACCAAGTTGTGATGGTGCTTTTCTCGTATTTTAATGAACCTCTTTTTAATAAAACCTAAATGACATACGTAATGACTGAAGTTCTTATGCACAATATGTGCCTATGGACAAATTGAGTAGAAAAATTAAAAATTCAAGTAGTTCTGGTGGAGTTTAAACCCACGTCTCAGTTTGCTAGACAGGGTGCGTCGAGAAACGCCGCCACATAATAGGTAACGATCAAAGTACACACTATGTAATATCATGTTATTTTAGGTTTATGATTTTCTAGTTATCAATTTTAGAGAGAGTTCTGCCATCTTCACCATACAAATTACCAGTTTATTTAGTTGGTATCCCAACAAACATTTTTGCTGTTTAAGAGTGGTACAAACCACTCTTAAGCAAACATTAGCATAAGCAACTGTTGTTCAGCTGCTTCCGTTCCTTGGAGTCAAAACTGCTTGAAGTCTGAATATTATGTCTACAAACTTATAGAAGAAACGAAAATCTCTCAATGTAAAATATTTATCACTTTGCCGTTAGTTTATCTTCAACAAGCAGCCAAAATTGTTGATAACCAAACATAATACATACACCGTTTGATATGTCGTATCAGACATCAAGATAGATAAATCAGATAAATCTTATCGATTTTAACAGACAGATCACGACCGTCAATTTTTGCACACCTGTCCGATAACCGGAACTATCCAACATCCAGGTGTCCACTTATAGAGACTTGCACAGCTGCCGTTATTATCGCATCAGCAGCTGATAAGCCAAGCTAATCTAGTTTCAGTAGCCACGGCCATCGTATAAATACTAAAACTGTTGGTTAAAAAGATCAACAGTTGAACTTTCTCCGATATACAGTGAAGAGCCCTCATCCACAGCAAAACCAGCACAATGTTCAAATTCCTACTTCTGGCCACCCTCGTTCCAGCTGTTATGCTGCAGAACGCCGACAACATCGATCACTAATCGTGGCCTCAGGTTTCCATTCGGCCTTGTGCGGGACTTCGCCCACCGCCCCGTGCAGTACGCATCGAAAACTGCGTTGAGATGCCGTGTCTGCTGCCCCGTGGACGTGATGCCAACATGGCCATGGACTTCACTGCTGGTAAGAATCGATCTGTGACATTTATTCAGTCGAAAAATTCATCTCATACCTAATTTACAGTTCAGGATGCCTCAAACTTGCGTACCCAAGTGACGGCCACTGCTCTGGGAATCACTGCCCCCTATGAACTGCCGGCTGAGCGTGCCGCTGCTTGCAACTGGCTGGTGCAATCCCGTTGCCCCATCTCGGCCGGAGAGGATCTGACCTATCACCTGAGCATGCCGGTGACCGCCATCTATCCGCTGGTCAGTGTGACCATCGAAATGGATCTGGTGGACCAGAGTGGACAGTCTCACGGATGCTTTGTTGTTGATGCGCGTGTGGTTGCTAACTGAGGAGGACATGGTGTGCGACCACTGACTGGAAAGAGGAAAAGACTCCCACCGTTACAAGACTGCGAATTTGAAGTTTAAACAGGCTAAACGCTTCTGCACAGTTGTACTGCAGCAAATACTGTAACAATTGTGCAATAATTTTAGTTATTATGTACGTTTCTTGTAATAATATACAATTTTTAATAATACTGAAAGCCTGACGTGTTTACTATGAAAGAAAATACCCAATTGTATCACATGAGTCAGATGTTCAACTTTCTGCATGCTACTCTCCCATACACTCACTAATATCTCACCTATCATCAATCTGACACAACAATAGTGTTCAGTTCAATTTATTCAGAACAAAAAATTACTGTAACGCAACCGTAGAACTCAATTGTAAGAAAAAAATACTGTTCTACTTTTAACTTATTTTTTGGAACACGACCCCGAAATCAACGGCAGACTAAATCAACAAAGTGAACTAACAAAATTGATCAAAGTTCCGTATGAACTTATGCTAAGATTTATGCCATATCTGCAAAGCATGGTTGCCATAACAAATCCTTGCGAAAATTGATCGTGCTTATTATGACTTATTTCAGAGCAAAAAAAAACTTATGAAAACGCTTATGAGAACAGCAAAAAAAAATAAAGTTAAATGATGCACGGATATCGAGTTTAGGAACGCCCAGCAGCGTTGCCAGATCTAGGGAAATCTCGATCGTCAAGAGTGGCTGATTTTTTCCCCTTTTATATATCCGATGTGAAAGTTGCTGAAAGTTACAATTTTCCTCAACTGACTTTTGAAAAGAGCGTATAAAGAATAACCTAGTTTTCTTCTTCAAAATAAAAAAAAAATACTTGAAAACAGTTTGTTGGCTTGATAGGGTGTCTTCGAATATGTTTCAGGATATTTGAAGGAGTTTTACACCGAGAATAATTTTCATTTCGGATCTATGTAAGATTTACCCAGTCAACCAGTGATTGTATATAATGTCGCATAAGATGTTAAAGTGGAGGCGATATGCGTACATTTTACATGCGCCTAAATGGATGCATGTACGCATATGGCCTCCAATTTATCATCTTATGTAACATCTTATACGATTACTGGTTGTCTGGGTAGTCTATTTTCTATTTCTCAAAAACCTTGCCCTACGATGTTTTTATTACTTTTCTGTAGAAAACTGACTCTAGCCACAAAAATTGTCAAGTAGCCCATGATAGTCGAATACTTCTATTTTTTTTCTTTTTTTTTCATCGATTCTCAAAAAAAAATAAAAGAATACAATTTTAAATTGTTCGATTTTAAAAATAGGTTCTATGTACAAGTTCTAATGAAGTAATCATATCACGGTGTGCCAAAAACCGTTATTAACAAATAAAAATGTCCACCCAAATGGCACCCGGCATTCGAAAGATATACCATTCTAGTATCTCCTCTGAAAATTTGAAAATGTTTCATCGAGGGAAACTAAAGTTTTTGTGATTTGAAGATTTTGAGCCATTTCTTTAGGATTTTCATATATGAGTAAATATGCACGCACGGTGTGCCTGATACCACTGTTAACAAATAAAAATGTACTCCAAACTAACACCCGGCATTCAAAAGATATACTATTCTGGTATCTCCTCCGAAAATTTGAAAATGTTTTATCGAGGGAAACCAAAGTTTTTACCGTTTGAATATTTTCCTCTATTTTTCATAGAATTAGCTCATATATGGCAATATTGTCATAGGACATTTCATTGGCTCTTCAAATCATTTGTTAAATCCTAATCAAGTGCTGCATAGTTTTCTGCTCGTGGTAATTAGTGTACACGATGCTTCACAGTATGTTTCAAATGTTTAGATTTTCAATGATATTGCTTCAAAGTCAAAAAGTATTTGCCACCTAATCCAGAGGTGCGAAATACATGCTTGTTGCAAGTTACCCCATCTGTGGGGTAACTTGCAACACGTGACATGAAGCAACCACTAAACTTCACTAACATTCTACTACTTAGTAATATTAGTCCTGTTCAACGACGTAGGTTGAACTTGCTCGAACTTGCTCCATCCCGCTCTTTCTCGTGTGTTGACAAATGGGTAAGAGTAGGATGCAGCAACTTCGAGCAAGTTCAACCTACGTCGTTGAACAGGACTATTATGAGTTTTTGATGTAATGAATGAAAAATTCATTGAAGGAGATCGTAGTGTGCCGCGGATGACAACGGATGGGAAAAAATTGCTCGTGTCAAATTGCTGTGCAAAATTGAAAGTTAACCAGAACTAGAAGTATTATTACTGACCAGAAACTGTCGGATGTGTGATTCTATCGGAAAAAATCTCAAAATTAAAGTAATAATGAAAAAATGTGGTTCCCGTGATTATAGTGTTCGGTTGAGCTGCGAGCGAATGAAAAGTGGGGGATTTCCGATGTGGCGGTCATCATTTCTCGGAAGTTTGTCGTTTTTGTTCTTCAAAATAACGCATTGGGGAGAGAAGAAATTTTTCCGAGGATCCGAGGAAGATTTGGCAGATTTGCGTAGCGGATTTCCTTACTCTTAACGAATAGAAGTTATGATTGTTGTGTGACGTTCCTTTGGTTGCATTTCGTTGTTCCTGTGGAGTTGCTGTTCAAAATTCCATTTCCCGTTGATGTTAAAGTTCCCGTTTCTCGTTGATTGACGTTACTTTGGGTGGATTTGCGTGGTGATTTTCCTCAAAAACATTTCAAGAGCTGCTGCTCAAGTTTTCAGTTCTCTTAAAGCTCCGATTGAAGATGCATTTCAAGACACTTGAGTAAAATTTTTCATTTATTTCCTTATTTGACGTTTCTTAGTCTTACATACGATTTTGGTTTGCCTTTCTTTGATGTTAAGTTTCCAGTATGGAAGCTGACGAGTGTGAAGGTGGTCCAAAGAAATTGTTGAAAAAGTTGAAAACTCTTCTTTGGGCAAACCATTTTCGAGTAGATATTTACTTATCCTGTTTTTGTAATTAATTTTTGTTGGGAATTCAATTCAGTCCCGTAACGTGGGTAGATCACCTTATAATGGTGCGTTACGGCGTAAGATCCACCATAAAAAATATTTGATCTTTTAATTTTCTAGCTTTGTTAATTTAAATGCAGGAAGATTCTAAGATCAAAATTTGGACTACTTTTGTTTGTATTTTATGTATTTATTTATTTATTATTATTTTTGTATTTTGTTTTTATTAATACACCATTTGTTTCAGGAGGATGTTTGGCTCTTGTCTTGAGAGATTTATTGTTAAAAATTATGTTACTGTCGTGAGTCTATCATCACTCAATATTATTTTCTATTTCAGACTAGCTGTCCCGGCAAACTTTGTCTTGCCAGTTGTGGTGGTTGACAGCTGTTGAGGTCATTACAGCAAAGCACTCTAGATTGGTTTTCTTGCGGTCATGTTGACTTTGTACGCAGTTCACACATATCTTAATATTTCTTGTTTTTAAGTTCATTTTTGTAACTTTTAATACATAAAAACACAGCCACCATGAATACGAATCGAACTGTGCAAGGGTCATGCTAATCGGTTCGGCCGTTCGTGAGTTTTGTTGCCTGAAAGGGACTTCAAACTCATTTTTATACAGATAGATGTACAAGCGGGCAACCCTGCAGTCGGGACGTCGAAACATCCCTTTTTTTCGGTGGCGGGTAGACAACGTTGTCCGCGTCGTTTTTCTTCGAGCCGAGTTTCGTAATGTCGCGGGTGTGGATGTGTTTTTTTGGATCGCTAACTTTTTTTTTCTTTTCGCGCGTTTTTTTTTAACTCGTTTCACGTGATTTTTTTATATAAATTGAGATGTTTTTGTTGTTTAACACATTTTTTGCCTTTCTCGTACACCAAAGTGTACCGAAAGGCTATATGTTCACTTCAAAAACTAAAATTTGATAGAGCCTCCGGCAGAGCGTTAATGATTAATCATAAATTTAATCATGATTAATGATTAATGATTAAGATTAATCAAAAATCATTAATCATAATCACAAAAATTTGTCATTTAATCATTATTCATTAATCTTAATCACACTGATTTCGCAATTTAATCATTAATCAGTAATCATAATCATAAGAAAAAAAGTTAATCAATCATTAATCATTCATCACCAAAACATGATTCATCATATAAAATATATTATTCAATTAAAGTTGGTGTAAATGCTGTTCTAAATATTATAATTTATGATTCATCTTTCAAAAATCTCCCAGACAGAGTTACCTTTTACTTTTGGAATATCAAAACTATTTTTACCAACAAATATATTTTAATCACTTCCAGTTTTTGTGATTGAATAATCATGATTAATCATGATTTTTATTCAAAGAGCCATTTTTAATCATTAATCATAATCAATAATCACAGATAAAACTAAATTTAATCATTAATCATAATCTTTAATCATCCTTAAAATCAAATTAATCATTAATCATAATCAATAATCACTGAAATAAAAATTGTAATCATTAATGATTAATCATGATTAAAATTTTTCTTAATCATGAACGCTCTGGCCTCCGGAGAGGTCAAGTGTTATATACCAATCGACTCAGCTCGACGAGTTGAGATAATGTCTGTGTGTGCGTATGTGTGTGTGTGTATGTATGTGTGTGCGTATGTGTGTGTGTGTGTGTGTGTGTGTGTGTGTGTGTGTGTGTGTGTGTGTGTGTGTACAAAAAAGGTCACCTATGTTTTAGATAGAAAACATCAACCGATTTTAACGACCGACGGTTCATTCGACGCGGAAATTGGTCCCATTGTTTCCTATTGAAAATGGTTCGGATCGGTCCAGCCGTTCCGGAGTTATGGCCATTTAGGTGTTCCGGATCTGTACCCCAGGAAGGGGCTGGATATGAAAATGCAACAAACCCATGCATGCGACCCACCAAACCACGGCATTTTCGATTATCTGATGAACGGGAAGTAGGAAAATAGTCTCAGACTATGTCTGAACCGGTAGTGTTCCGGAACCGGTTCCGGGTGTCCTTCCGGAAGTGGCCAAATGTAAAAGTGAACATAACCCACGCATGTGACACATCAAAGAGCGGCTTTTTCGTTAACCAGTTGAATGGTAAGCTGGAAAGTAGTTTCAGACCATATTTGAAACGGTAGTGTTCCGGAACCGGTTCCGGGTGTCCCGCCGGAAGTGGCCAATCAAAAAAGTGAACCAAACCCATGCATGAGACGCATCAAAGAGCGGCATTTTCGATAACCAGATGAGCGGTAAGCAGGAAAATACCTTATCTGAGCCGGTTGTGTTCCGAAACCGGTTCCAGGTATCCCGTCGGAAGTGACTAATTAAAAAACTGAACCAAACTTTTGCATGTGACACCAAATAGCGGCTTTATCGATAACCAGATGAACGGTAAGCAGGAAAATAGTTTCAGACCATATCTGAACCGCTTATATATTAAACTGACGAAGTTGTAGGGGTGAATCCAACTGACTGCGTCTGACGATGACCGAAGAATAGTAGGTCGTAACGCGTAACGCTTAACAAGCTGCTTCCGATATTTGTCACCGATAATTACCAATCAATCCACAAATAACATACCTGAACCGGTTGTGTTCCGGAACCGGTTCCAGATGTCCCGCCGGAAGTGGCCAGTTCAAAAAGTGAACCAATCCCATGCATATGAAACATCAAATCATCAAAAATGTTGGATAACCAGAAAAACGGACAGCAAGAAAATAGTCTCTGGCCACACCTAAGATTACCAGCAGTGTTGCAGAATCAGAATTAGATTCATCGCTGAAATTAAGAAGATGAACAAAATCAATGCAAGCGATAAATATGCGTAAAAAGCCAAATCTTGATAAAAATTAAATCGATCTTGTCAAATCACACCATTTTAGTTTCCTGAGACGTAATTATACAGCAGGATGAATCAACGTTGTTTTAGGAAATTTTAATTTCATAGCATCAATCCCCTTTTCCGGTTGAAATTACTACACACAATTTTGATGCAACTGGTTGAGCCCTCGCGCTCTGTAACACGGTTAAAATTTGAATGGGTTTTATTATGATAAATTTTACTAGCTTGCACTTTTTTTTGTCAAATTTTACATAAATCTTATAACCAACGATAATAAAATAAAGGCTAAAGCGTGCAGAAAAAAATGCGAAATATCTTGATAATGATCGGCATCCAGTACTAGTGAAGGTGGTCAAGCAGTCAACTGAGAGGTTTGATATTTTTCAGCTCTGCTTATACGTTTAACATAATACATTACTTCGGAATATGAGCCATCAATAAGTTTCCAAATTCGATTATGGCTATGATATAATTGTTTCTTTTCTGAATTAGGCTGACACAAATTTCGATTTTCTCTTAAGTCAAGAGGGGTCCCCTTTTGAAATTTGACTGGGCATTAATCATTTTGAGGAAAGACACAAATAAATAAGGGAGATCGGGGCATAATGGACACCCGGGGCGAAATAGACACCCCTATTTTTGCCGAAACCGTTGACTTTCATGCTAAACTTTTAATGCATGAGTGTAAAGGAACAAGTCAACGTTCTACTTTTAAAAAGTAACATTCATATGCCTCCAAAGTAACCTAAATATCATTGAAATTGAAATATGTTTTCATATGGTGAAATTCTTACAATTTCAACGGAGCAGCAAATAAGGTATTACGAGTGTTTGAGTGTGTCCACCATAAAAACCATTGAATTGCTACCTTATCTGCATGTATACGTAGATTTAGCAATGGATAAAATATTTTATTTGTGTTTAGAATTTACTCAAAATAGAAATTTCAATGTTGTAGTCGATTTGGGGCGAAAAAAAAACACTGGTAATTACGAATGGATGTACGCGCATTGCATACTGTTATGCGTTTAAGAGTGTTTGGAAAAAATCAATTCTCGGATACTTTTTCAAAACGACGTATAATACACGCAATTCCTATGTTGGTATGTCGTTTTGAAAAAGTATCCGAGAATTGGATTATTTTAGCCTTAAGTTTATTTAATTAACTTTGATGTTTTGTTAACTCGTCTAAGATGGAGTATTTTATCTGTGGTATCGATCTCCGTGGGCAAATTACTTAACTGATCGATGTAATCAAAGAATTAGCATAAAATATGTAGGGGTGTCCATTATGCCCCGATGGGTGTCCATTTCGCCTCGTACCTTCTCTGCCAGCCCTAAAAAAACACACGATTTACAATTCATTATTTCTTCACAATAAAGACATTCTACCTACTGTAAATGATTGAAATACGTAGGAAACAAACTAAAGCTGTAAGCCAACTACTACAGTCGAACCTCCATGAGTCGATGTCCCTTGACTCGATATCGACTCATGGAGGTAAATTTTTCCATACTGAAAAAATATTTCTGGGTTACTATGATGGTCCCTCCAAAATGCCTCCCAAAGGATTTTTGTTCCACTACTCGATATTTCCATGAGTCGATGGTCCCTTCAATATCGACTCATGGAGGTTTTACTGTAATATGGTTAGTTTTTTCTGTTATACAGGCCTAACATACTCATTTGCTTAGGGTGTCCATTATGCCTATAATCCCCCTTAACCAATAAATTTTTAAACTTTAAAGTGAAATTAGAGTCCTCCAGAAAATTTCTTACCAAATCCGCTTAGCTTAATTGTTTGGGTATTTTTTCATCAAATACATTAATTATTTATCAACTCTACTCCCCCATTGATAAGTCAACGAGCACTGTGACAAAAGAAGAAAATGAGATTTGTTCCATTTTAGAGTATTCTCAGAATTCAGGAACACTGCGGCTTATAGCTCTTGAGTACATATTCGACGAGAAAGGCACTATCACCACTAGGTGGATTAATCTGGGTTTTTTTTGTTTATTTTTAAATGTTAATTGAGATGTTCTTATCTATCGGGCCGCCATTTTTTTTGCGTTTTAAACATTTATTGCAAAGTCTCGATGACCCTAGAGGGATCAGTTCTGCTTGGGCCTCGCACTGAGGAGAAACATACTTATTTATACAAAAAAAAAGAAAAAAAATATCTTCTGATTTATTTTCGTTCAACTCGTTTTACGTGATTTTTTTTAATAAATTGAGATAGATTCTTCCTCGTATCCACTGGTGCATGCTCTGTGTGACCCTTGTCTAGTGTTATGTTTCCTTTAGTCTGTACAGCCTCTGGCTGAAGACGGTGTCCGCGTCTTTCCAAACCATTTTTAAGCGAAATTTAGCAAAAAAAAAATGATTCTGCAAAAATGGAAAATGTTTTCCACCATGAAAAATAACTCAGAATATACTTTGATCTGTACTCTACATGTGTAAAATATGACTCTCTTAAGTACTTAACTTGGAAAATTGGTTGGCATAGTTGTCCAAGGGTTACCATTTTTTTATTATGACACTGTAAATATGGAGACACTTTACTCAATCGCCCATTATTATCCCAAAAATGTTATTTCTTATTTCAGCTAGCGCAAACAGCGCAAACATGAGTTGATTTAAGTAGAATGGCATATTTTCTAACAAACAATTTTCATTGATTTGGGTTGCAGCTATTTTGTTCTTTGAACTATGGAACCATTTCAAGGAACTCTCTAGCAAGTTTTTAAGGATGTCCTCCTACAGTTTCTTTGGATATCAATGGAGAATTCATATGACACCTGCATTTCACCTGCATTTATTTTAGGAGGTTTATTTAACAATTCTTTGGCCAGTTCTTTTCAGAAATACCGTAGGCAATTTATTGAGAAATGCTTTACGGAATTCATGTAGGAGTGCATCCTTCAATTTCTTTAGAATTTCTTCCGTCAATTTCTAGGACAGAAAGTCAAACATTACTTTCTCGAAAAATCTTTTAAGGATTATTCCTTTATCATTTTAAAGGAATTTTTCGGCATTTTTTTCATAGTTGTAATTTATTTTGAAATTTGTTTCACAAGTTGACAACTTGTCCGTGATAAATTGCTTCAGTTTGATCTTCAGGAATTCCTTCGATAATTTTTCTGGATTTTTCCTGGCAGTTTCTATAGGGGTTGCACGAGGAATGACCCCAAAGTTCTCTTAGAAATGCAAGAATTTCTCCGGCAACTTATTCGAGATTCCATCCGGCAATTTCTTTTAGTATTCTTTCGACAATTTCTTTAGGGATTTAACCAGCAGTTTCTTTAGCGATGCCCATGACATTTATTTTATTAATTCCTTTAGAAATTCCGTAAAGATGAAGAAGCCGTGATAGGCATGACCGTCATAACTTAAACTAGGCAAGCAGTGTTCAAAATTGAAATGATTGCCTAAAATGTGTATTAATTGTACTCCTTTCGTAACTCTTACTTTACCATACCGGTCAGACTAAGGCATGAGTGACCTCTGCTGTACATAGGAGTGAAACCAATCGGTAACTTTTATCAGTGCCGGGCCGACTCTGGATACAAGAGACGGAACAGCAAGCACGAAAGTCCATCACCTTGCCGTAACCCTCTGCGAGATTCAAAGGGACTCGAGAGTGTACCTAAAACTCAAACTTGATCAATCGTATCAGTTTATCCGGGAATCCGCCCTCCGTAGCCTCCCGATTTTTGTGGTGTGGACGATGGTTGGTTCTCTCAGCCAGTGTTGCAATTTTTCGACAGGCCTTTATGATAGCGATATTTTGCTTTTTTCATTTTCTCCGTTTTGGTTTTCCTGTCAAAGTTGCTTTCCGATCAGCAACACGGGGGCGAAATGAAATAGGTACTCACACTTACACGCAGCGTGCTGAAAGCGAGAACTGACAGGGCTAAATTTCCATTCAATTTTCTGTAGTTGAGTGTTTTCACCCGTGCTAACGTATAGGGCACTCACTCTCACAAGCCACCGCTTGAGACGAATGGCCTTTCAGCATGAGTAGTGTGTGGATGATTGGGAATTGATCTTGTTGGGTCGCTCACGAATGCAGCTCTCGGACTCTGTCAGTTCTCACATCGAGGAACTGAAAACGACCGCCGCAGTCATTCATTTTCGGCTGAAAAACAGGCACTGAGACTGATATTTTGCAGGACTGCTCTCAGCAGTTGATGCAGTTCGTGGTTTTTAAACTCACAATTCACAATACGCAACAAAAATTTCTTTCAAAAAATTCCGTTTGTTACTTTTCTGACATATTTTCCGAGAATTTTTCAGGCAATTTTTCAAAGTTTCCCTTAGAGGTCCTTTGCAAGTTCTTCCAACAGTTTCTCCGGTAATTTGTACTTTAATTCTTATGGAAGTTTCTTAGATATTTCTCCAACTACACCAGGGACATTTTTAAGAATTAGGAATTCAACAACTCGGTTCATATATTTTTTTAGAAATTTCTTGAGGAAACTTTTCGATGATGATTTGATTTTTCCGTAAATCTGTTAAAATAAATCCACAGGGTATTGTCGCCTGCCAAAGAAGTATGCATATGAATTTTTGTAAGAATTTTTAAAGAAATTGACAGAAATAAAAATATCGAAGAAGTTTCTAATAGAATTTTTAAACAAATACCGAATGAATTTCCAAGAAAATCACTAAAAATTTACAAAGGAAATTATGGTCAAATTGTCGAATGAGTTGTTGAAGAATCTTCTGGAGAGCAATTCGTAAGGTAGTGGCAAACAATTTTTCAAAGATATTTCCGGATGGATCTCTGAAAAATAAACAGTTTCTTCAGGAATTTCTCAGGCAATTCAGAAATCCTTCTCGTAATTCCTTGAGTAATTTTTTCCTGATTCAAGACTTAAAGAGTTTCTCAGGAAATTGGTTTTGGAAATTTCTCAGGATTTTCAGCAATGCAGTATATTTATCCATAAATTCCTTTGTGACATTTTTAAGATATTACCAGAAAATCAAAAAAAATTCTGAAGAAATCTTCAATAGATGTTCTACATTATTTCCTGGAAAAATTGAAGAAAATTTAGAGGAATTTCGAATGGAAGATTCAACTTGTACGTTCCTTGTTCTTTTTTAGATTCCTTTCCTCTTCTGCCTAGCCTTTTTCCAATATAAGACATATTTTGTGAAAGTTCCCTTAGGGAATCTTCCAAAAAGTGATCAAACAAAACGCCAGATGAATTTCAAAGGATATTGTTGGAGTCCCTAAGAAAGTTTCCAGAAGAAAACCTGAAGAACTATTTGACAGAGTTGTTAACGAAAAAGGAAAATAAAAAAATGCTGATGAGTTACTTTATTCTCTGGATTCTCATGTTTGCCACCAGTTGTCGTAAGCTTTTGTAAAATTGACCAATTCATGGGGTGGGGTTGTTTTAAAACCAAAACTTCTGACACTGAACCTTGCGCTTATTATTTTTAAAGGATATTTCAAAAAGTTGACAACGGGATACATTCATCATTGTTGAAGAACTCACCACTTAGCATTCATTCTAGTGGAAGAGCATACACTTTCTTGATCAGGACAATAATTGGAAAATCGGAAAATCAAAACGCCGGGCGCGCAAAGCATACGAATTCCAACAATAAAAAATCCTGGCAAAACCCTAAAAGTCAATCAAAAACATAAATGCATTGCTACTTCATCTGATTTGAAAGCTGGCTAGGTCGTTCATGCATTGGTGGCATGGCATAAAAATTCCTACTGCTGCGGGACATTTGGCTTTTCTCGTCACTTTTATTAACTACCTCAAGCGTTAAGGTGTATATGTTGTAGTGGCATACAATAATTTATTATTATATACAAGGTGTTAGGTTCCTGAGTGCAAACTTTTTAAAGGGTGATAGAGGACCATAAATGGTGAAAAAAATTGTTCTACGCATATGGTCAAATCTCAACCGTTACGTAGTTATTGAACTTCCCATGTTTTTGACTCTTATTGCCTTAACTGGCCATAACTTGAAAATGGTCAAACTTATCGCAGTTTTTTTACCCTTATTCGAAAGATTATTGAATTTTCTATCAAATGGCATCTTTGAATCGATTGGTTTAGTTAAATAACTAAGTTTTCTAGAGCAAGTTAGCTCAAAATAGCGTGTTTTAATTTGTTTTTGTCAATTATCTTTGAAACATGCGTAATAAATGAAAATTCTTTCTTTGGCAAAGTTGTGGATCCTGTTCCACTCTACAATTCGTTCTTTCACATCAAACGTCTATCTCTTATCGTTTTCTTGCAATTTTGATTTAAACGTTGCTTTCAGGTCAAAAATTTGCAACTGTCAAGGTAAGCACTTTTTTGCGCACTGTGCCGCACATTTAAATCGAAATTTCAAGAAAACGATAAGAGCTAGAAGTTTTGTGTCAAAGTACGAATTGTAGAGTTGAACAGGGGCCACAACTTTGCCGAGGAAAGAATTTTAATTTATTACGCATGTTTCAAAGATAATTGACAAAAACAAATTAAAACACGCTATTTTTAGCTATTTTGCTCTAGAAAACATTGTTATTTAACTAAACCAATCGATTCAAAGATGCCATTTGATAGAAAATTCAATTATCTTTCGAATAAGAGTCAAAAAATTGCGATGAGTTTGACCATTTTCAAGTTATAGCCAGTTAAGGCAGTGAGAGTCAAAAATATGGATAGTTCAATAACTACGTAACGCTTGAGATTTGACCATATGCGTAGAACAATTTTTTTCACCATTTATGGTCCTCTATCACCCTTTAAAAAGTTTGCACTCACGAACCTAACACCCTGTATATCTTACAATTCGGGCATGAATTGTGAAAAATAAATACCGTGACCGGCCCTAATTCTGCGCAGTCCCTAATTCGGCGCACTTTCTCGAATATACCACAAAATCACGGACGCTAGTTCAATATTAGCTTCAAATATATTTTTTGAATATTGCTTCAATAGTAAAGAACAAGTTTGCTAAGAAAATTTTTTCAAATCAACTATCATTATGTTGTAAAAAAAATAAAATGATGTCGCAAGTACTGTAAATTGCCTGAAATCTGTGTCCGTTAGCGAAACTGCTAAAAAGTTGCTTCATGAGCTGAAGCATTTTGCGACATAAATAATGAAGAGAATGTCTGCTTTTCCATGCGCATCCTGTACTGCTGTCTTCGAGGAATCAGAATCGGCAAAAAACAATTGAGTTTTCTTCTTCTTTTCTTCGTGTTCTTGTTCTTCTTAGGTGCGCAGAATTAGGAACCGGTATTAAATGGTGGTCCTAATTCTGCGCAGACATTTCAACACTTAGTTTTGAACATATAATTAATAAACAAACATCATGTAAATGCCACCATAGTTATAACTAGGATATTCTATGTTTCTAGCAATCCGGTGAATGTAATTACGTCTCAACAAGTTAGTTTATGAACTTTGAAGGCTAATTTACGATTTTTGAATTTTTGATCTGATAGTTCGACCGGACTAGCCACTTGTTTTAAACATTTGCTATCAACCTCGGGGGAAATTGTATGTATTCATGCAAGCATTCGTCAAATGCGATATATGATGTGAGTTTACATGGATTTTGTTTAAACATTGGAAACCCTGGAGTTAGGCAAGAAAGAAGTCTCAGTTTGCAAACAAAGATTGTGCCACCTTATCATGGCGAAAAAGCTTATATTGCCTTTTAGAAATGAAAGTAAATTTTACTAAAATGTGCATATGCGAATAACTAAAAAGCTTAACGTAGTAGTATTCGATAATGCTACAAAATCCTTTTGTGTATTATGATTAAAATTCCCTTTGCTTAGTAATCAAAGTAGGTAGTATCAATGTTGAGGACATGCAAAATTCCAATATGGTCGTAATATCGTATAAAAGTTAAAAATGAAGAATTCAATTGAATTTCTTCTATGAATCATGTTCTCATTACAATATGTTATCTTTTTAGAGTTTTCTCCATGTGCGCAGAATTAGGAACATTAGTGCGCAGAATAAGGAACATTCCAAAAATGGGTGCGCAGAATTAGGAACAGAGACACACTTTAGAATTTTCATGATTTTACATATAAATTAAGTGTTTTGTATAAGAATTATATTTTTCCCTCATTTACAAAGCTAATAACTATGTGCAGTCAAAAATTAAGCCAAATCGGTTCGATTTGGAATTTGTTACAGCTGATTGAAATTGAAAAAGTCTTAGATGCGCAGAATATGGGCCCTCCACGGTATTCAGAAATGTACAATCTGTCTTCCAGCTAACCCTTTACTACACAGTCGTGGAGGAAGTTGTCAGACTCCTACCAGTTGTCCTTAAATCCCAACGGAGTTTGTAATGCTCAGTTCGCAACCACACGCGCATCAACGACAAAGCATCCGTGAGACTGTCCACTCTGGTCCACCAGATCCATTTCGATGGTCACACTGACCAGCGGATAGATGGCGGTCACCGGCATGCTCAGGTGATAGGTCAGATCCTCTCCGGCCGAGATGGGGCAACGGGATTGCACCAGCCAGTTGCAAGCAGCGGCACGTTCAGCCGGAAGTTCATAGGGGGCAGTGATTCCCAGAGCGGTGGCCGTCACTTGGGTACGCAGATTTGAGGCGTCTTGGACTGTAAATTAAGAATGACATGATTTTTTCAACTGAATAAATGTCACAGATCGGTTCTTACCAGCAGTGAAGTCCATGGCCATGTTGGCATCACGTCCACGGGGCAACAGACAAGGCATTTCGACACAATTTTCGATGCGTACTGCACGGGGCGGTGGTCGAAGTCCGGCACATGGCCGAATGGAAACCTGAGGCCACGATTGGTGATCGATGTTGTCGGCGTTCTGCAGCATAACAGCTGGAACGAGGGTGACTAAAAGCAGGAACTTGTACATTGTACAGGTGATGGGATTAGAGTGGTTCCCTGTGTAACGCAGAAAGTTCAAGTGATGATCACTCCTGAGCGGAGGATTTAGTTTTTATACCTACGATTGTCGAGGGCTACGGAAACTAGATAAGCCTAGTTTATCAGTTGCTAAATCGATCATTCCAACAGGTGTGCAAATCCAGGGAACACCTGGATATTTGTTCTGGTTATCGGCAGGTGTGCAAAATCTTATCCCACTCACATAATTCTTTAACATAGGAGCGAAATCGAGAGACTATGTCTGATTTGTCAGTCTAAGTCGATTGCTGCTGATAAGACCTCTGTTGATGGTTCTCTTCTGGGACTTTCGGTTGCATTGAACCTTGCAGCACTTGTTACAGCGCAACGGTTACAACCTGTTACAATCAACAAAAATCCAACCCGGCTACTTTGGTGTCGCGCCGCAGTGATTGGCTGGACTTCGTGCGCAGTTACATCAGATATTTTTTTAAAAGAACAAACCGATTTGCCAAAACTTGAGTAACGTGATTTGACTATAGATTTAACATCAACCATACAACTTATATAATCGAATACCTAATATAACTTAAAAACACCAGTCGAACAAACTCCAAATGTTTACCCTCACGATGGCTCTTCAGATTTAAGTTGAATCCTTTCCGGCACATCACAGTAACAAATTTTACTTCGCCATTAGAGGCGAAGGAAATCGAACTTTTACTTGACGTCCAATCGTAAAGCAATTTACAAAATTGACTCTCATTCCTTTTAGCAGAATTAAAATCCTTTTTACCACCACTACTGGCTGGTTGCACTTTGGCATCGTCGACGGTCATGGTGTCCCGTATCGTTTCCCGAAGCGTTCGGTACATTTCCTGCTCCAGGGAACTTTTCTACAGTTTTAGGGCACACTTATGTGGTACAAATTATTTACATTGCATCTTCCACTGCTGGCACTCGTTTGTACATCAGCTTATGCCATGAACTGAGACGGTGGTGCTTTGCTCGTCCGTATCACGGCATAGATTCCATCAGGTCGAAAGAAAATCATGTAGCTGCTATACGGGCGGCTAGAAGATGCTGCCGGGTTTCGCTCCAACAACGACTGCAAAACCGGTAATGAAACAGTGTGCAACTCCCAACCATGCTGTAGGAATGTGACTGAAAAGATTCTCAAAGTAGCTTAGTTGGTTCATGCACGCTCATACGGGTGTTTCATAGCACAGCCATACCGAGAGAGCACGTTGTTTCTGTTACGTGATGTAATGAAATCTGCAAAGTTTCACGTTTCCTCGGTGGTGTAAAGTGAATTTGCCATTTTTTCAATTACGACCACCGGATGTCAGAGTGGGAATACGAAAGACGAGCTTCCGGAATTGCTGCCGTTCCAAGCATAATCCCTACCATTTTCACAACAGCTGTAAAGATGCGAATTTATAGACCAAATTCTTCAAAACCTGCCACTAAGAACGGTACCAGTTGTTTCGGTCAACATGCATCTTTTTCTTATTCCTCGAGTTACTTAACCGAGGCTTAATCCACTCAGCAAACAACATGTTGACAGCTCTTCGTATGACAAGAAAAACTTCTGCCCAAAACGTGCTTCTCGGCGTGCTTCCTACACCTTGCTAGCAACGAAATCTAGGTTAATACCGGATTATGCATCCACAGCCCTCTGCTGTGTGTCGCTTGATTGCAGCATATTTTCGAGGATTTGTAAATATCTGAAATTCATTCTACCATGGTGATGTGCTGTTAAGAAGCGTGGGCAGCGAACTGCCTCCACCCTTCGACTTTCACCATTTATTTGCTCAATTTAGATTCCAACCAAATTGGTTAGGCCATAATTTCCACCGATTCCAACTTCGTAATATCAGTTTAATGAGACTTTTAATTGGAATAAGCAAACATTACCATAATTGCAAAATTTTCACTTTTGCCGTTTAGTGCGGTTGATAGCAATGCTTGCTTCAATCAAAATAGACCGTAAAGCACGCAGTGCTCTACTTTGCTGCCGCTGCTCAAGGTTGCCGCAAGATGGTAAAGCAAAAGGCGTAAAAACATCAAAAGGTTAGTTACGGATTCCCCCTTAGCGCTCCCGTCTCATCTACCCAGCCTGCACCAGCCACAACAACAACTACGGCAACCACACTGTAGACTCCCAGGTCAATCTCCGATGCAGTTCATATAGTCAGCCAGCAGCGTAAGACGAACTGCGGTACTCTAGCAAAACCGTGATGCCCCAACACGTTGCCGGCTGGCTCGGTGCTGCAAAAAGCAACTTTTGCTTTTATGCACTTGCAGCTTTAGAATCCTCTCTCAGCTTTATGACTTTGCAGCGAAGGCAGGGATGGCACTGATGGGTGCCACTTGCGTGTTAATTATTGCCAAACCGAGGTTGCACGGTTTCGTAACGATTCACAGATACTGTTTGGAATTAGTAAAATGATGAACCTATTTGAGGGTGATATGAGCGGATTAGATGTCTACTTTTGGTCTGTTTCGCCAATCTACGAAAAAAAGACGTTACGTTTACCTGGTGATGATTTCATTCACAATTTTCCAAATTCCCATGGACAAATCAAACCCACGTGCGGGAGGCTCAGAGCGTCGTCATATTCGGATTTCGCTCTGAATAACATGATACAATAACGTCATGGCGAATGAAATTAAATCACAGACATTGTCTGTGATTAAATGTTACCGTAGGATAACTGACTGTTGTTGAAGAATGTGCCCCTCATTTCAAACACACATCATCTGCTTTCCGCTCACTATGAAGCCAACTTCACGTTCAGTCCAAATCACCAAACGCCGAGATGGTACATGAACGAGGTGTTGACAATTGGGATGCACTGGAAATTCACGCTCTCCAAGGGCGTAGCCAGCTTTTCGGCCAGGGGGGGGCGAGCACCCTTACACTGAAAACCACTTTGCAGTAACAAGGAGTTTAAATACTTCATCATTAAAAAAAAAATAAAAGTGAAGTATGAAATATGGGTGATTAACAGGAATGGTTCAATGGAAGAATCATATATGATTATAATCCTGAGGAATTCCTCAAGATATTGCTTCAGGAATTTCTTAACAAATGCCATCATGAATTTGAATTTATCCAGCAGTTTCTCCAGAAATTTCTTTAATATTTTTCCAGGTTATTTTATTGTAGATATTCCAGCAGAAATTTCCTTCGGAAAACTTGCACTAATGCCGTTGGGAATACCTTCAGAACTTTCTTCAATAATTCCTTCAGAAGTTTTATTACGAATTTCACCATGCACTATATTGAATATTTCCCCAGTAATTCTTTACAAATATCATTCTTAATTCCACCAGAAATCCGTTTGAGAAGCTCCAGAAAATACTTTAAAAATTTCTCCGGGAATTCTTTTAAAAATTCCAATCAAACTAAGATTCCTTTCTTTGAGGAATACTCTAAGAAATTTTTGAAGAAATTTCTTCGAAAAATCCTTTAATGAATTCCTTCGGAATTACAGGAAAAAATTCTTTGAAAATTTCTAAAGGAATTCCTTCGGAAATTCCTGGAGGAATATTCGGAATGCATTCGGAATTTTTTTTAAAGGAATCAATTAAAAAATAATTTCAGGAATTTATTTCGAAAATCCATGAGGAATTCCACTGGAAATTTCTTGACAAATTCTTCAGAAATTTCTTGAGGAATTCCTTCATTTCTAAAACTCCTTTAGAAATTCCATAAGACATTCCTTCGAGAGTTCTTCTACGACTTCCTTTAGAAGATTATTCGGGAATTCCTTGAGGAAGTTCTTTGAAATAGATTTAGAATATTCCTTGAGGAACTCCTTCGGAGTTTTCGTGAGGATTTCTTCCGAAAATTCCTTGAGGAATACCTTCAAAAATTCTTAGAGGAATTCATCCGGAAATTTCTGTGAGAATTCCTTCCCAAATTTCTGAAACAATTCTTTCGAAAATATTGAAAAAAAAATCACAAAAAGTCTCATGAGATATCCCTTCTGAAATTCCATAAGGAATTTCTATAAAAATCTTTCAAAACTTCCTTGAAAAAATATTTCGGAAATTCCTGAAGAAATGCTTTTTGTGATTTTTCTTTCCTAGAGAAACTCATGCGAAAATTATTTGAAGAATTCCTTTAAAAATGCCTTGATGAGGAAAATTCGGAAATTGTTAAAGGAGGTCGTTTGGAAATTTTTTTGACATGTGTCTGAAATGTCTTATAGAATACCTTCGGAAATTTCGTGAGAAATTGTTTGATAAGTTCGTTGAGGATTTTTTTTCGTTTTTTTTTAAATAAATCTTTACGAAATTCCTCAAGGAATTCCAGCGAAAGATCCTTGAGAAGTTTCTTCGGAAATTCCTCAAGAAATTCTTTCAATAATGTATTGCGGAACTCCTACGAAAACTTGAGAAACTTCTTCAAATATTCCTTCAGAAACACGTTTGGGGATTATGTGAGAAAATCCTAAGGAAATTTTTGGAGGAATTCATTCGGAAATTTTTGGAGGTATTTCAAGGCAAATCCATAAGAAATTTCTTCAGAAATTCCGGGAGGGATTTCTTTGGAAATTCGTAGAGGAATTCCTTCGGAAATTCAGGAGAAAATCCTTTGAAAATTCCAGGAGAAATTCCTTTGAAAATTCCTGGAGGAATTCCTACGGAAATTCCTGGACAAACTCCTCCGGAAACTCATGGAGGAGTTCTTCGGGAAAATCCTGGAGGAATTCCCTCGGAAATTCTTGGAGGAATTCCTTCGAGAATTCATGGAGGATTTCCTTCGGGAATTCCTAGAGGAATTTCTTCGAAAATTCCTGGAGTAATTCCTTCGGTAATACCTGGAGAAATTCCTTCCTGAAATTTTTGGAGGAATTCCTTCAGAAAATCCTTGAGCGATTCCTTCGCAAAAGTCCTGGAGGAATTCCTTCTGAAATTTATGGAGAAACTCCTTCGGAAATTAGTGAAGGAATTCCTGGAGAAATTCTTTCGAAAATTCCTGGTGGAATTCCTTCGAACATTCATGAAAGAATTCCTTCGGAAATTCCGGCAGGAAATCCTTTGAAAATTCCAGGTGAAAATCCTTTGAAAATCCCTGGAAGAATTCCACCGAAAATTACTGCAGGAATTCCCTCGAAAATTCTTGAAGGAATTCCTTCGGAAATTTATGAAGGAATTCCTTCGGAAATTCCAGGAGGAATTCCTTCGGAAATTGCAGAAGGAATTTCTTTGAAAATTCCTGGAGGATCTCCTTCGGAAATTCCTGGAGGATTTCCTCCGGAAATTTCTGCAGAAATTCATCCGGAAATTCATGGAGGAATTTCTCAGGAAATTCCTGGAGGAATTCCTTTGAAAATTCGTGGAGGAATTTCTTCAGAAATTCGTGAATGAATTCTTTCGGAAAATTTCTGGAGCAATTCCTTCGGAAATTCATGGAGGAACTCCTCCGGAAAATGCTTTAGGATGTCCTTCGCAAAATTCCTGAAGGAATTCCTTCGGAAATTCATGGAGGAATTCCTTCGGTATTTCCTGGAGGAATTCCTCCGGAAATTCCTCGAGGAATTTCTCCGGAAATTCCTGGAGGAATTTCTTCGGAAATTCGTTGAGGAATTCCGTCGGAAAATTTCTGGAGGAATTCCTTCGGAAATTCATGGAGGCATTTCTTCGGAAAATCCTTTAGAAATTCCTTGGCGAAATTCCTGGAGGAATTTGCTCGGCAATTCATGGAGGAATGCCTTCGAAAATTCATGGAGGGATTTTTTCGGACATTCATGAAGGAATTTCTTCGGAAATCCCAGGAGGAAATCCTTTGAAAATTCCAAGAGGAATTCACTTGAAAATTCCTGGAAGAATTCCTTCGGAAATTCCTGGGGAATTCCTCCGAAAATTCCTAGAGTAATTCCTCCAGAAATTTGTGGAGGATTTTTTCCGAAATTTCATGGAGGAACTTCTCCGGAAGTTCCTGGAGGATTTCCTTCGGAAATTCCTGGAGGAATTGCCACGAAAATTCCTGAAGGGATTCTCTCGGAAATACATGGAGGAATTCATTCGGAAAATCCTGAAGGAATTCCTTTGCAAAACTCCTGGTGGAATTACATCGGAAATTCATGGAGAAATTCCGACAGAGTTTCTCCTGGAATTTCTGAAGAAATTCTTCTTAGAATTTCAAAAAAAAAAATCCTTCGGGAATTTCCAAAAGAGTTTCTCCAGAAATTTCCGAAGGAATTTCCAAAGGAATTCTTCCAGGGATTTCCAATGGAATTCCTCCGGGAATTTTTAAAGAAATTCCTCCAAGAATTTCCGAAGGAATTCCTCCAGGAATTTCCGAAATAATTCCTCCAGGAATTCCTAAAGAAATTCCTTCTGAAATTTCCGAATGAATTCCTCCAGGAATCTCCAAAGGAATTCGTCCAGCAATTTCCGAAGGAATTTCTCCCGGAATTTCTGAAAGAATTCCTCCAGAAATTTCCGAAAGTATTCATCCAAGATTTTTCGAAGGACCTCGCCAAGGAATTTTCGATGGCCCAGTAATTTCCGAACGAAGTCCTTCAGGAATTTCCGATGGAATTTCTCCAGAAATTACCGAAGGAATTCTTCCAGGATTTTGCGAAGGGATTCCTCCAAGAATTTTGGAAGGAATTCCTCCAGAAATTTCCAATGGAATTCGTCCAGCAATTTCCGATGGAATTCCTTCAAGAATTTCCGAAAGAATTCCTCCAGGAATACCTAAAGGAATTTCTCCTGAAATTTCCGAATGAATTCCTCCGGGAATCTCCAAAGGAATTCGTCCAGAAATTTCCGAAGGAATTCCTCCCGAAATTTCTGAAAGAATTCCTCCAGGAATTTTTTGAAAGAATTCCTAATGGAATTACCGAAGGAATTCCTCCCGGAATTTCCGAAAGAATTCCTTCAGGATTTTCCGAAGGAATTCTGCTAGGAATTTCCGACGGTATTCCTCCAGGAATTTCAAAAAAAAAATATAAAAAGAATTTCCGAAAAAAAATCCTCCAGGAATTTCTGAAGGAATTCCTCCAGGAATTTCCAAAATAATTCGTCCAGCAATTTCCAAAGGAATTCCTCCAGTAATTGCCGAAGAAATTATTGCAGGAATTTCCGAAGGAATTCTTCCTGGAATTTCCAATGAAATTCGTCCAGCAATTTCCGAAGGAATTCCTCCCGGAATTTCCGAAAGAATTCCTCCAGGAATTCCTAAAGGAATTTCTCCTGGAATTCCAAAGGAATTCGTCCAGCAATTTCCGAAGGAATTCCTCCCGAAATTTCTGAAAGAATTCCTCCAGGAATTTCCGAAGGAATTCCTCCTGGAATTTCCGAAGGAATTCCTCCTGGAATACCGCTAGGAATTTCCGAAGGAATTCCTGCAAGAATTTCAAAAAAAAAATCCAAAAATTATTATTATTATTTCTTTATTAGTGAGGCTTTCAGCCACAGGCTGGTTCACCTCCTCACAAATTCAAAAAGTATTTTCGAAAAAAATTCCTCCACGACTTTCCGAAGGAATTCCTCCAGGACTTTCCGAAGGAATTCCTCCAGGAATTTTCAATGACATTCGTCCAGCAATTTCCGAAGGAATTCCTCCAGGAATTTCCAAAAGCATTCCTCCAGGAAGTTTGGAATTATTTTGTCCAGGAATTTCGTAAGGAATTCACCTAAGGATTTCCTCACGAATTTCTCTATGGATTTCTGAAAGAATTCCTCCAGGAATCTCCGAAGGTATTCATCCAAGATTTTCTCAAGGAACTGTCCAAGGAATTTCCGAAGGAATTTCTCCAGGAATTTCCGAAGGAATTCCTTCAGGAATTTCCGATGGAATTCTTCCAGGAATTTGCGAAGGGATTCCTCCACGAATTTTGGATGGAATTCCTTCAGGAATTTCCAAAGGAATTCCTCCAGGTATTTCCGAAGGAATACCCTCAGGAATTTTCGAAGATATTCCTCCAAGAATTTCCGAAGGAATTCCTGCATACATTAAAAAATACGAGGATGCAGGAGAATTTTATTTTTACTGGTCAAAAACACCTCCGATCATCTAAGTTTTTCGGTTAAGTTAGAATATAGTTGCTCGGTCAGGGGGGGGGGCACGGCCCCCCCCCCTGCCTTCCCCCTGCCCCCCCCCCCTGCCTTCCCCCCCTGCACCCCTCTGGCAACGCCCTTGACGCTCTCTCTAGTTTTGGGCCAGCGTATCTCTTGGATAGCTGTTTCAATCACGCCGAAACTCTACAATTCACGGCGGCAAAGTCTACTTTCCAGTTTTTATCGAAAATGTTTTTTTAATTTTTCTTTTTCTTTTACAAAAAGTGAAGTAATATTGAAGTGAGTTGCGATGGGATCGCGATCGGGTGGTATTTTTTAAAGTGATAAAAATGGATGCACACTTGGTAGCAGACAGTATTGCAGAAAATTTAAGGTGTTAAGGAGTGATTGCGGTCATCCGACGGCATGGAACTGGGTGAGATCATTTCGAATTTTTTTTTACATACTAGAAGAAGTTTTGGTAATTTTGCCAATGAGTTTTCATGAGAACTTCTGGAGTCTGTAATATCTGCAAATTAATCTTGTAGCTCTGGTGCAGGCCTTATATTGAAACGATAAAAATGTTAGAAGAAAGTGATTGCAGTTCACAACAATTATTGAGCAAATTTAAAATAATTGGCTTAATTACCTCAACGGCTGTCGATCACAGGTAACACATGGGACTACTCTTAGTAAAATACATAATTCGAAAATAGCTATCTAAGCTTGAAAGTTTATTCTTCGTATACTCCAAGTTCAATACTGTCGGAAGCGCGCGATAATTTCCGTGAGTCGGTCGGTTTTCTCGGTAGGGAGATGGGATCGCGAATATTGAATGCGAAATCAGAAGCACCCTTGCTCGTCACTACCATGGCCTGCCGGATTCTGCCGCCCGCTCCCAGGTAGACCTCCGCCACGATTCCTCGGAACAGCCCTTCTGCACAGTATAATCGGTAATGTACACCAGGTCACCAGACGCTAGTGGCGGCGACTCGGAAAGCCACTTCCTCCGCTGGTTGATGGATGGCAGATACTAAGGGTATGCGGTATGGGATTTTTTCAAAGCGAAACGAAACGAAACGAAATATAAAATTTCTGATACGATGCGGTACGAAACGAAACGAAATTCAAAAATGTTTCGTGAGATCGATACGAAATCCGAATTTACTCGGTATTTTTCGAAACGAAACGAAATTTTCGAAAAAGTTCCGCGGAATTTTGCAAATACATCAATTTTGTGCGAATTGATACTGCGTGTTTGCGGTGGCGCGAATTCCATATATATTGTCATCCCCTTGCTTCTTTTGCTACCCGGGTAGACGAGAATATCTAAATCATATCTCAAATCAAACACTTTTTGCTGTCATAGCTCGATGTGATTTTGATGAGTTTTTCAAAAATCTAATAAATATCGCACGAATAGCTCAAAGTGATAAGATATCAGTTTTTGATTTTGTCGAAATAGCTGAAAATTTCCACATTAGAACAAGATTAGCTCTTCTGCACGAAATGGAACACATACACCCATAGAGATGGCTCAATGTTAGTGAAATGCCTTGTGCCCCTTTCTGAGCTGTGGAAACGAAGAACCGCATGCTCTTATTCCCATTTTATTTACAACAGCGATTCACAGTTGAGTGGTAAGCATCGCCGCCTGTGAATCCTGAGGTCGTAGGTTCGATACTGGATGATGACATTTTTTTATTTTTTTTTCTAGAAAAAGGTGAAAAATCTTGTCTGCTATTGTTTTGTTCTTGTAATATCTTAACGAGCTATTATTGAGTAGTTCACCATATTAGATTTTGCTATTATTCCTGTTCTTTACCTCTTATATGTATCAATCAAACCAATATCAGTTTTCGCTCTTCAGTAATTAAATCAATCATAACTGAATATGCTATTCATTAGATTTTTCCACCTACTCGAGTACAGGGTCATTCATTGTTTAACAATTTTTCGCGTCATATATTGAAAATTTGAATAATTACACGAATAACCCAATAAGATTGCTCCAATGACTTAACAAGAGCACATCAATAATGTGACTATGCTATACGATGCTCTCATGCCGATTGTTTATCAGAAAGCTGAATCAATGATAAGGAAACGTCAGCCAGATGTTTACCATTAAAGCTTTGTTGAATGGCGTGCCTTCTGGAGAAAGCCTTAAATCTAAACCATAAATGGATAGATGATTTAGTTCATTATAAAATGCCCAGTTAAGCTCATATAGAAATTGAAAAGAATACTTAAGAAATGTATGCATACTCATCAAATAAGAAGTGCAAAATTGAAATTCGAAAATTATAACACAATCATCTCTAAGTACATATATGGACAAAAATTCTACCAGATAGATCTGGACTAAAATGGACCTGGTGTGATGGTTAAAGTGCATGCCCTTTTCACCGAGGACCAGGGATCAAATACCACTCCCTAAAGACTTGTAAAATGTGAATTCTAACTTCAGGTCTTTCGATTTTAGACTATGGGTTCCGAAATCAACTAACCTAGGGCTGATCATTCTGTTACAACAGTTGAAGAAAAACAAAGTCCCACGTAATTCCACCAGCACAGAGTGTGTTGGTGAATAATCTGATTAACCGTTATGTGTCCGACAATTTTTTTTTGATTTTTTCTACACCGTGCTTTTTAAATGGGCGCTGGGTACCCGGGTACCCTGTCGGCCACATAAGGGTTAACTCCATGCTGCAGCTAACAAACGTTTTTTTTTTGCAGAAATTAAGTATAAAAGTAGGATGCGCACACAGCGATGTTAGAGTTTGTAGTGCTCATCTAACCTTTTGACATTTATTATTATTATCTAAATTAACGAGATTTTCAGCCCAGGGCAAAAACCTTTTGACAATTTCATAAAATATTGGTATGAATTTCTTTTTTCCACACTTTCCACTTGACATACTTGATGAATTCCGCTACAAACTCTTACATCGATGTCTTCACCTGAACATATTTATACTCCTTTAAGCGTGTGCAAACTTTCTCGTTTGAGAAGAGCTTTATGAAAAACATAATGACGAACATGGAATTTTACGAAATTTCTTATCAGCAAAAGAAATAAGAGTTTAACCGTGTAAAACGCTTCGTCATACAGATTTCATGGTTTCTCCAGAAACATTTGCACGTACCGAACCTTCTACCGAATTTGTCTTAATCGATTTCTCCTGGGATTTCCATAATTTTTTTTCTAGAGGCATATCCTGGGAGAGCTTTCATGTTTGCTTAAAACTTTTGCTAGAGTATCCTACACTCTCGATCATTCCACCCCGGTATTCTCGAGAAGGATCCTTTACTCTGAAAAAAAAAATCCTCTTGGGAATCTAAACTGAAGACAGGAACTAAACCCGAGTTTTTTTTTTGCATTTGGTTCCATCAGAAAATTTAACCAAAATATTAAGTATGGTCCAGCATACCGCAAATGTGGAAAGCATACCTATCGAGCAAGATCTTGATGATAGGTCCAAGATAAGAAATATATTCGAGATTTTTTTGTGTTTTTAATATAGAACCTGAGAGTGTATTGTCTCTAGTTAGCCTAGTGGTTAAGGCTATGGGTCGCCAATCTGGAGACGGCGGGTTCGATTCCCGTTCCAGTCAGGAAAATTTTCTCGGCATAGTGTATCATTGTACTTACCTCACAATGTGCAAAATCAGGTAATGGCAGGCAAAGAAAGCCCTTTAATTAATAACTGTGGAAGTGCTACAAAGATCACTAAGTTGAAGCAAGGCAGGCCAAGCCCCAGTGCGGACGTTAAGCCACAAAAAAGAAGAAGAAGAATAAGTGTATTGTCTCTCTCGCTTTTCGAGATATTTTTTCAAACACTTTTCAGTAACTTGAGATTAGCAAGATCTTCGATAGATGATGTGGACATTGACGCTAATCATTTGTTTTCGAAACTTTTTAGACATTCCGCGGAATTTCGTTTGATTTCGTCAAAATCTATTTTTTGAAGACGAATTTTTTATAATTTGGCGAAACGAAACGAAATTCAAAATCATAAATTTCGCCTAGGTGAATTCCGTGGAATTCCGCGGAATTTCGTTTCGAGGTGTATTTGGCGAAATTTTTCGGTATACCGCATACCCTTAGCAGATACTCGGACACCCACCGAGCCCACAAATTATTCGGCATTCACTGTAACCGCTTGCAGCAGTCTCGTAGTGCTTCGCTCCTCGCTGATCATGCCTACGCCGCGCGCTTGGTTCGGCGTCAACGTTTTCTCCGCTCCTGGTTCCAGGCCATCGTACGTTAGTGGCCGGAAGTTGATGAGGTCTTCGGCCTCCGCTATAGTTGTCAGTAGCACTTCGTCCGTCGTTTAGCATGGTCAGTGCTGCCTTCACGGAGCGAACCAAACGCTCCCAAATCCCACCTATTATGTGAGCTGCGCTGGGATTGGTTAAAATTCCAGCGGGTCCTCGATTCCGTAACTTCGTCCTCAGACTCCACCTCAATCCGCTGCACGATCGCCTTGCTTGCCGCTTGGATGTTTCTTTTTTGGCAAAACAATCGGGCTCCGAAGCAATTGGCTTGGGCCGACCGCCAGAGATACGCCTCCGCTTGCTGGTATTCGTCCCGCTTTAGCTTAACTACAGCTTCGTTCGCACGTTTTTCTTCACAACGCTGCTGATTCTTGCAGTGGCAGATTCGACCTCGATCTCCAGCACATCTCTCTTCCTTCTGCAGTTCGATACAAACCGGTAGACGCACGCTATCGTCCGGTATAAAATTTCCACTTCGAAATCTGCAGCGTGTCTACCATTGGCTCTGTGACTGCAATCTCGTGGAACTGCAGACACGCACGGGTCTCCTCGCGAGTGTTCGGTGTCACTATTTGTTGCTCCGACCGAAACTCCTCCGTCTGGTACAGGATTCTTTCAGGAATTACTTCAGGGTTCAAGAGATGCTTCCGGGATTTCTTCTGTAATTCCACCGGGAACTGCTTCTGGGTTCCTCCAGGAACTACTTTCAAGATTCCTCTAGATACCGCTCCAGGGATTCCTTCGGGAGTTTCCTCTGGGCTTTTGTCAGAAAATGTTTCTGGAATTTCCTTAGGAACTCTTTGAAGGATTCCCTCGGGAACTTCTTTTTGGTATTTTTTTAGAAGTCTTTCTCTTTAAACTTCTGAAATCCTCAAGGAGTATTTTGAGGAAATCCTTCGTCAATTTTTTGTTTATGGAATCCCTCATGAAGTTGCTACAGGATTTCCCTCGGAAAATACTCCAACAAGTTCCTTTTGGATTTCCTGCAACAGTTCCTTCCGGGATTCTTCCAGGAATACTTTCTGGAAGTCGAACAAAAACTTCTGAAGACATTACAAAAAAAGTTATTAGGAAAACCTGGGATGGAATTCCTCGAGGATTCCCGAAACCCCTTTGGAATCAAGGATGAAATTCCTTGTAGTCCTGGAAGGAGCGTCTCAACTTGCCTCACAAGGAATCCTGGAAGGAGTTCCTGGAGGAATCTCAATTGGAACATTTTAGGAATTTCAGAAGAAACTCCTGGAAGGATCCCAAAACCGCAAACCGCAAAAAGGATCCCAGATATAGCACCCTGAGGAATCACAGAAGAAAACCCTGGTACTAATTTGTGGAGAAAGCATCGAAGTTGCTCCTGGAAGAACATCAGGAAAAAATCGTTGGGTAATTCTAGAAGGAGTAATCCTGGAGGAATATCGGAATTAATTTATAGAAAAAATCCAGAAAAATATCTCTGGAGGAACCCCAGGAGGAACTTCTGAAGGAATCCTAAATAAAACCCCAGAGGAATCTCATCAAGAATTCCTAGGGAATCCCAGAAGAAACTCCTGGAGAAGTTCTGGAACAAATAGGGGGAGAAATAGCATGAATTTCTTGGAGGAATCCCGGAAGGACCTCCTGGAGGGGTGCCACCGTGCCACCATCAAGTCATAAATCAGCAAATTACTACCTCACATTGCAAAGTAAATCAAAAAGCCCTTCAAAAGCTACCAATTTTTTGAGTCCAAAATCTGAAGATTTTTTTTTGTTCGAATCGTCAACAATAAGGCCACGAATCGTCAAAGGCTTAACAAATTATTACAGCAGCCACTGCTTGAGAGACGAACCAGCCAAGGGCTGAAAGTCTCTCAAATAAAGATAAATCAATCAATCAGCCACTGCTTGCAGCACCATATAAACTGACGGGATTTCAGGAAGTTCTTGACGTTTTTTTTGGTTGGGCTTTATACCACCTTAAACATCCTAGAAGCCCAAGAAATCTTGAAATTCCCTGAAACGCACAATAAATCACCATGAAGCTTCCTGTAATCCATTGCTCCCTGAAACGCATTTAAACACCCCTAAAACCTCATTTGAGACATCTTGGAACTACCTGAAACGCTCTAAAACCCCTCTGAAACATCCCTGAAACGTTATATAAACCCTTGAAATGCCCTGAAATGCATTGAAACGCCCCTAAAAGCCCCCTGGAACTTCCTAGAACTTCATGAATCTCCCAGAAGTCCCTGAAACCTCCTTAAGCGCCTCTGAACCCTCGTTGAAACGCCCTGTAGCCCCATGGAACGCCCCAAAAATCCCCTCTGGAATATTCTGGAATCCCCTGAATCCATGTAATACTACTACTATTTCACTTTCAGTCCTGGGCACCCATGGTGGTGCAAGGGGCCGACTGGAAAGAACTCCATCCTGGGTGATTGCTGCTCCATCCTGTCGACTTGCTTGATATCGTTGCTGAGGCTGCATCGCCATGATCCTCTGGGTCTGCTTCTGCTGTGATGTTCTGCTGGGTTCCAATTTAACGCTTGTTTGCAGATTTAATTTCCGCCCCTGCGTAGAGTGTTGCCGACCCACCTCCACTTTTGCTCCCGAATTTCTGTTGCTATAGGCATTTGATGACATCGACGATGCAGCTGCACGTTGGAGATCCAATGGTGAGGCCACCATGCACGAACTATATACTGCAGGCATCTATTAATGAAGACCAACAGCCGTTGAGTGTTCTCCATTGATGCACAGGTTTCATTTATGCATAGCAGCACAGATTTCACGTTCGAGTTAAAAATTCGGATTTTGGTGCGTCGACTGATCTGGTTGTTTTTCTATACATTTACTAAACTCGCAAAAGCTGCCCTCGCCTTCTTGATCCGTGCACCTATGTCAATCTTGGTGCCGCCTTCGGCCGCCATTTGGCTACCAACATATTTTAAGCTGTAAAAATTCTCCACTGCTTGCCCAGCTACTGTAAAGCTTGCCCTTGTTCACATTCAACGATTTGGTCTTGCTGACCTTGATGATAAGACCTACCACTGAGGAGCGATTGGCAAGATCATCGAACTTGCTCTGCATATCAGAGCGCCGTTGAGCTAGGAAAGCAACATCATCAGCCATTTCAAGGTAATTTAGGTGATCCATGGTAATGAACTGCCACAGCAATCCACGATTTGGTTCACGGTTAATCGCACCTACCAGCATCTCGTCGATTACGATGAGGGACAGTAGCGGTGATAGTATACATCCTTGCCTCACTCCAGCAACGACCAAGATGCCCAGTCAACCAATGATCGTATAAGATGTTGAATAGGATGTTAAAGTGGAGGCGATATGCGTACATTTTACATGCGCCTAAATGGAGGCATGCACGAATATGGCCTCCACTTTCTCATCATATGAAACATCTTAAACGATTACTGGTTGTCTGGGTGGGGTCTTACAAAACACCGTTGTGCAGTACTCTGCACGAAAATGCCCTGTACTGTGCTTCAATGAGGCCGATGATTTTCTCAGGAAGACCCTTGCACCTAAGGGCTTCGAAAGCTTTTTCGTAATCACATTTCGCCGGAAATGTCGTGGCTTCCCATATGTTGCAGAATAATTGATGCAGTACTTGTGCGGGTACTACGGGGTCAGCTTTGAGCATTTCGGCTGATATGCGATCGACCCCTGGGGTCCTTACCCAAGTAACAATTCCATTGCTGATTGGTTTTGTTTGATTTTTATTAAGGTTTTACTACAGCAATAATTAAAACTCACAGTTTTATGACTGTTTTTATGAACACCATTGATAAAATGTTTTATAGTATACTTGACGATATTCATAAAGACAGATTTTAAGAGTAAACAAAACTTTCCTATATGTAAACCTTCTGGTAATCATTATTACTACAATAAAACTGTTAAAACTCTCAACAGATGGCGATCCGTTCGATTAGTAACGACATCTGTTGGTGGAAAAGCAGAAACTACGACACTGCTAGGTTTATTGCGGTCATCATAAAAGTAAACTTGTTTTCGTTTTGTTTTCGCTGATTATGGTCGTCGCCATATTGAAAAAATTAGCTTACGTGAATGTAAAATAGTTGATTTTGATTAAATAAGCAATGAATTGATAGTTTGCCACCATTTTCATAACATGCTGACATAAATAAACTCTCTCTGCTGAGTTTTCTTGTGATTCGAGATAGTTTTACAAAATTCACAAATTGATTTATTTCATTCCAAGATGATATTATTCACTATTTTCGAAGCGCATTAATTTTATGATTCTGCAACCCCAATATTCACGGTAAATTCGAATGCGCATAAGCCTACCAGCACAATAACTACTAAAATATTACTTTAAAATGATACTTGTTGTACTAAATAAATTAATGTTTATGTTATACTATACGAACTGAATAAGTAAATGATCAAGTTCAAAGTCCAAAGGAAAATCGAAACCGTTTCAACCCTGTCTCGCAACCAGAGATCCAACCACGTACTTTTCAGCAAAAGCGAGTCGTATGTTTTTGGTGGGAAACCAAATTACTAATTACTGACAGTTTTCGAGTGGTGGTAGGGACCTACTAGGGAGACAGATTACGATGAGAAGCGCTTCGTTGCGCAAAAGGAGGAAAAACTGCCTTACCTATAAGTTGCTCCGGGTGTGGTGGCTGTTGCTGTGCAAAACAAACTTCCGCCGCCGTGTCGAGTTTGTACAACTAGTGTGCTCCCCACCGACCGGAATGCCAAACAGTCACAGAGAAGTGAGCCAGATAGGTGGGTTCGGTTGGATGCTCCGGTTGTACTAGTTGCCATCGTCGTCATCGTCGTAGAGTTCTCTCATTTAAGCGACCAGGAGGGTCCCTTCGGTTATGAGTGCTACCACGACGCTGCCAAGCATAAAAACATAATTTATGGTAGGAAGTTTTTACATGAAGGATAAGTTTCGTGTGCCGCTGGAGATGCGACAGCGAGTTGCCGGCGGCTAGTGTATTGTGAGCTTCGCTTCTGGTTCCTTCCAGCAGTGATCTGCTCTCTTGGTTTGGTCGTGCTTTTCGTTTTTGTTGCGGTTCCGACAGTATGGTCGCCAATTTGAATAAACGAAGACAGATAGTGTTTTTATCGCTATAGGAGGTGTTGTGATTGTTGTTCGGTTGGATAATCATCTGACGGATTAGATAAAGCAAATGTAGTGCAATAATATGGTGCAAGGAGTTGTCAATTCATAACCTAATGTTCAAACTTTCACATTCGTGGAAAAAAAATCCGAAAGAAGGCATATAGAATCGATTCCGAATCATGGAAATTACGTATTAAATCGCAGAGCTAATTACTCATGTCCCGATTCTCACATTGATGCATTACACTCAGACGCGCCAACTTGATTGGGGGCAAAGCCTGTATTTTCTGATTTTTTTTATGGGAAAATTGAAAAATCGCCGAATATTGGGGGGGAAGGGGCAAAACTATGCTTGCCTCCCCCCTAAGTTGGCGCCTATGATTACACTTATTTTACCCCATTTTTGACGTAGCATCCCTACTGGGATTAAACTTGCTTCTTAATTTCTGTTTTATGTGCACTGTCTCTATTAATTTAGAGCTTTATCTGCTAATGATAATTTTTGAATTTGTGTATCAAAGATACTCGCAAAATACTCGCGCGTTTACCGTTTCAGCCGCATGGACCATCTTAACGCACTTTTCTCGAAACCAAGAAAACTCCAAAGCATTTTTACCCTCCAAGAGGTTTAATCCATTTCTCTATTGGTCACGAATTTACTCTAACATAATCGCGAAACAGAAATCACGACGTATCGTCTCGGGCGGCTCATCCAAAAACCTATTTGTCTTTTATATTTGGTCATCACCCCGCGGGACGTCGAAGCACACCAGAAGAACGCGCCCAACGCATTTCTATCTTTCTTATCTCTAGCCAAGCTGTCTCGGTAACAGATTGACACATTTCCAATCGAACCTTTTCCATGTTGGGCTGATTAAGCTGACGTCTAATCTCTCATTCGTAGGCCTTGCGTCGCCCAAAATCGGCCAACAGCATGGTTTTACCAGATTAGTCTCCATTCCTATACCAACAACGAGTGCGGAAACCAAACTTGCTCCATCGATTGAAGCAAAGCGAGAAGAAGTTCGATTCCCCGTCAAGTTGGCGATTGGGCATCTTTGGGGCGGGCTTTGCCTTCAATCAAATTTGTGCCGATTGCTCGAATTGAAGCGGAGGGCATCATGTCGCCAGTAGCAGTTCGGAAAGGAAACGGCTGCTGCTAACCGAAACAGTAGCGTTGGTCGTGGATGCTGTGATGATTTAATTAATTATGGAAGTCAGTCAGTCGCTGACAAATCGTTTACGAAATGCTAATCAGGACCAATGGGCATCCACTGTTTTCGATGAGATGAGAGAAGATTGGATGAAGGAATAAATTATCAATGATGAATGACATGACAAGTAGTTTAAGGAGTTGCTTAGTCTTCGTTGGAGTAAACTGAAAACTGAAATTCAGCTCTATGCATTAGAAACATCACATCTCAAACTAAGGCTACTTTACTTTAAGACCCACTGTAACAAATATAGCAAAGTGAACTTACAGGCCTGATGATTTGAGGGAGTCATTTTAAAGTATCACCCTATGGATTTTTGATTGAAAAAGGGGCGGTTGAATCTGAACATTTGCGACATTTGCCATAACTGTCAAACCCACAATTCCACGTTCGAAATCGTTGGGCTTGAAAATAAAACCTGCTCAACTGGCATGATTTTTGATGGAATCCGAGAAACGGCAAACGAAGGATAATTTATTCTTAACTGTCAGTAGTTCTGGCTGAGCTGCTGTTTCCACTTCCACGCCGGGCAACGCCTCCGCTATTTAGTTCAGTCCATATGTGCGCTGCCCTATCTCCTCTTTTGGGAAAGAACATTAAAAAGCGTAAAACATGACTCTGAAGTGGAATTGGCTACGATAAGCTCCAAAGGTCCGGTGCTCTACACTGCGGTGCAGCAAAGCGCTCTGGTTGGCGATGATGACGAAGACAACACCACGCCGCCACCACCGCCGAAGCCATCGGTGTCAAACGGGGTGCGATGGAATGTACCGCTTATCTGATGAAGGCTATCTTAATGAAATTCAGAACATTTTGTTTACGAGGCATTAAACTGACCGCGAGCGCGCATCAGTCCCATAACTGTGAAAGTGAAATGCTGACAACTTATGTCACAATTTTTCATTCCGATTCAGCGATGGGCGCTGTCCTGATGGAGAGCATCTGCCAAGTTCAAAGCTACACTAATTTCTTCTGCTGGGAAACGTGATATTCTCGGCCTTTGCAGTCTTAAAGAGCAGCGAGAAACGATATTCTCTCTACATCCGACGGTTTCGGTAATATATTTTACCTTTTTCAAGGATTAGAGGTTACGTTCTCTTGTACATGTATAGTAATGCTCTACATCGGATAGTCTAGGTACATGGGTTTCGAGATGGCGCCCGTTGCGGTGCATGTGTCGCGAAATTTTTGCGAGCTACTGTATCGTGGGAGGCTTTTTGCTATAAAAATCTAGCTTTTTGGCTCGCGTTCTATGCTATAATCGCACTGTTTTATCGCCTACGCTTTTGACCTAAACAGTTTGTGGCTGTTTTCGCTAACTTTTTCTCGAAAGCAACCATTTCCACTAATTTCTTCTTCTCCAAAATATACTCTCGGTAAAATTGAATTCGATCCTCCATTTTATGAATTTGAAAATGCTCTTCACTGCATCGTTGCATCTCTTCGAGCACCTTGTACGGTAACATTTCTTAGAAATTCTGCACATGATGATATTTATTTTATCATTAGCCCTAAATAATACCAACACAGCCGTGTACCGTATAGCATTGACGACAGAGTTTTCTGAACAATCTAGTAAACACCGATGTACTATTGCCAAAGCCGGGGAAACAATCTGGTGATCCGTCGGCTACACATGTTTCGAGTCGAAGCCTGTCAGAGTACAATTTCTATGGAAGTTTGACTTATTTAGCAAAAAAAAAAAAATCAGTTCTCGTCTACAAATCCCATTTATTCATCGATCTTGTTCTATAGGCACCATTGAACGCATTTTTTTCGGTGGGGGCATCTACTGCAGGGAATTCTCGTCCTCTTATGGAAAAATTTTCTGGCAGTTTCAGCGACCGACAAGACATCGTCTACGGTCGACTTCATCTTCCGGAAACCGAAGTGGTTGCTTGAGAGACTATCTACATTAGGGTGCCAATGAAAATCGAATTTTCGAATTTCAAAAACGGGTAGTGCTCAAAAGTTTCGTCTCCTCAAAAAAAGTCCCCATGCAAAATTTCAGCTCAATCGGACTTCGCTAAGGGGTGGCCCAAAGCGGTCAAAGTTTGGCTGTTTTGAAACACGAAAAATATCCCAAGGTAGGGATACATGAAAATTTCGAAATCGAAAATTTTTTTTTGATGCCAAATGCCTTAAAAGTGCATGAAACGTCGAGATCTGGCGTTATCTCAAAAAATTTTTTTTGGAAAAAAAATGACTTTTTGGACTTAGAACATTTTTGAGTTGCGAGAGTGAAATGAATTTGAAATGGAGGATTTGAATTTAGTTGCTGAAATATTCATAGCAATAGTTCTGGACCATGTCTTATATCATCGTTGGCAACTGCTAGCATATTATATATCATATATCGTTAGGGTGGTTCACTTCTTTTGCATTAGGGTGGTCCTTTTTGTAGAAAAATTTAAAAAATAAGGAGAAAAAATCTCTTATATACCTGTATCAGGTATCAGTAGGTCGGCTCTAGAGGCACGTTCTCCTCCATTCGGGAAATTTGTGCCATCGCCATGAACACGAGCCTATTCATCATTTACCTGACGGAGAAGGGAAGGAAAAAGGATAGGACATGGGAAAGGACAGGTAAGGGAATAGGATCGCCATACTCGCAAAAGCGTACCACAATGGGTTCACATAGCGTCCTGAAAAGGACACTGTAATAACGCATAAGCGTACCACAATGGGTTCAAACAGCGCCCTGAGAAGGGCACTGTAATAACGCATAAAGCTTAAAGAGAGCCTATAACTCTTTACCACAGCGGGTCAAGAACAACAGAACGTCCTGAAGATTCAGGTTTCTGAAGTCAGTTTCACTTAATAAGTGTTTCCCGAGTATTCGGAAACGCAATTGCGCAAAAACTGGACAGTTACATATTAAATGATACGAAGTTCCATAATCGGATTCACAGCTATCACAGGCAAATGAATCAGCTTGCTGAATATTCGCCATGTGATAACTGAGTCGGCAGTGGCCAGTCAATGCTTTGACCAGCATGCTGCAATTCTGCTTTGACAGATTTGTTAGATACTTTGCCACCCCTAGAGATGGCTCAGTACAATACAATTTTGTTTGACGACATGACTCCAAACTATTCCAGTATTGTTTGTGCTGAGTGGCAGCCCAGGTGTCAATCTGAAGCTTTACCCAACACTTGGATACCGGAATAGCTGGCTCAGGGCCAATGAAGTCATGTGATGCTCCAGTGCGAGCTAACTCATCAGCCAATTCATTTCCAGCGATGGAAGAATGGCCAGGTACCCATACAAGGTGAACAGCGTTTGCTGAATTCAGCTCCTCGATTTGAGTTCGACAAGCGATAACTATCTTCGACCTGGAGTTGGCCGAAGCAAGTGCTTTAATAGCAGCCTGGCTATCTGAACAGAAGTATATTACTTTGCCCATTACGTGCTGCTGAAGTGCTGATTGCACTCCGCACATAAGAGCAAAGATTTCGGCCTGAAAAACGGTGCAGTGTCTACCAAGTGAGTAAGACTGATACAGCCTTAGCTCACGAGAATAAACACCAGCACCTGCTCGACCTTCGAGAAGGGAGCCATCAGTGTAACATACAATGCCGTCTGAAATACTTCTCTCCAGATAACCAGATGTCCACTCTTCCCGGGAAGGGAATTTCGTGGAAAATGTCCTATATGGAAAATTACAAGCGATTGTAAGATCACTTGGAGCAAGGACAACTTTGTCCCAATTCACAAAAAGTGGAAACAACGAGGTGTGTGTTGAACTGCGGGTCACAGGAGTTTCCTCTAGTAAACCGAGTACCCATAGACGGTAAGTGCAAGAAAGTGCTTCTTGTTTGAGATGAATGTGTAGTGGGGCAACGTCAAAGAGAACTTCGAGCGCTGCCGTAGGCGTTGAAGAGAACGCTCCAGACATCGCCATTAGGCACATCCTTTGGAGATGGCCTAATTTTGATTGGACCGTTCTCACTTCGCCCTTTTGCCACCACACAAGACATCCATAAGCCAATATTGGACGAACAAAAGTTGTGTAAATCCATTTGATATACTTGGGTTTAAGACCCCAAGTTGTACCAAAGGTTCGCCGGCATTGCCCGAAGGCCATACAAGCTTTCTTGATTCTGAACTCAATGTGAGGTGTCCAGGAAAGCTTGGAATCAAGAATGACTCCAACGTACTTTACCTGTTCAGTCACATTGATTTCAGAATCAAAGAGACGTAAAGATCGAACACCATTACGATTTCGCTTTTCCGTGAAAAGAACAATAGATGTTTTACTCGGATTTACCGAAAGGCCATATTGGCGACACCAACCCTCAACTACCTGAAGAGCGTTTTGCATCAGGTCGAAAAGGGTGCTGATGCACATACCGACTAACAATGTTAGGTAGTCGTCGGCAAAACCATAAGTAGGAAAACCGCTATTATTGAGTTGCCTCAATAGCGTATCTGCTACGAGATTCCACAAAAGAGGTGATAAGACTCCCCCTTGGGGGCATCCACAAACACTCAATTTCCTAATCGCCGCTTGACGCAATGTCGAGAAGAGATGTCGGTTTTTGAGCATTTGGTGAATCCAATTGGAAATCATTGGAGATATACCGTGACCCCGTGCGGCTTCCAATATGGCTTCGAAAGGCACGTTGTCAAAGGCACCCTCGATATCTAAGAAAACACCCAAGCAGGATTGCTTTTGAGCGAATGCCTTCTCGATATCGTAAACAACTTTGTGTAAAAGAGTCACAGTGGACTTACCAGATTGGTAGGCATGTTGGTTCACATGAAGAGGCACGTTGGCCAGATGAACATCACGGATGTGATGATCCACAATGCGTTCTAAGCATTTCAGAAGAAAAGAGGTCAAACTGATAGGTCTGAAGCTCTTTGCTTCTTCATACGACGCGCGACCCACTTTCGGAATAAACTTCACAGTAATATCCCGCCAGGATTTGGGAATATACCCTGTAGCAAAACTGCAAACAAGTAGTTGTTTCAAAGTATGTTTGAAATGATCAAATCCCTTCTGAAGCAAAATAGGATAAATCCCATCTGCCCCAGGAGATTTGAAAGGAGCAAAGCTATTAAGTGCCCATTCAATCGATTCTAAAGTTATGATACTCCGAGCCGAAGCTAAAGAATCATAACTACAAGAAAAGACATCAGGTTCATCCGAAGATGTAATATCCACACATCCGGGGAAGTGTGTGCTGAACAAACATTCCAAAACTTCCTCATCAGAGGAAGTGAAATCACCATTTGGCAAACGAAGTTCGTTCACTTGAAAATCCTTAGATTTTGCAAGGATTTTGTTCAATCGACTGGCTTCACTCAGACTGGAAACATTTGTACAAAGGTTTTTCCAGCCGGATCGTTCAGCAGACCGAAGAGCTTTCTGGTAGGCCTTGCGAGCCGACCTGAAAGCCTCCGATCCAGCCGAACGTCGTCTGTTCCAACTCTTTCTACATTGTTTCCTGAGCTTCGCCAGATCGGAGTTCCACCAAGGGGTTCCTCTTGTGGTCTTCACAGACCGCAGAGGGCAGGCTTCTTCAAAAGCTTCCATGATGAAGGCCGTTGTAGTATCAACGGCATCATCTAAATCACTTGGAGTGTCAATTGATGGTGAGTATCCATGAAATTTGGCTGCAACCAAATCGGTAAAGAGATCCCAGTTGGTTGACCGGGGATTCCTGAAACGCAAAGTTTGCGAAGTAACATTCACATGTTCAAACAAGATGTAGCGATGGTCAGATAAAGATTCTTCATCTGACACATGCCAATTGGTCAGCTCATGACTAATTCTGCTAGAGCAAAGCGTTATGTCTAACACTTCCTCTCTACCAGATACCATGAAGGTTGGGCGGTTGCCTATGTTAAGTAATCCAAGATCTGTACTACTTAAGTATTCCATCAAACTGGAGCCTCTCAAATTGATGTCTGAGCTGCCCCAGATTATATGGTGAGCATTAGCATCACTACCAACAATTAGCGGAAGGCCTTTTGAAGTGCAGTATGCAATGACTTGCTTGAAAGCATCCGTAGGGGATGGTTCATCATGCGGTAAATAAACCGAACAATAAACGTATTTCCTGTTGAGGTTTTCAACAGATACATCGATTGTGACAGCACATACATCTCTGGTAGTTAGTTCAGAGATGAGTGTAGCAACGATTGCGTTGTTGACAAGCACACATGCTCGAGGCATGACACGTGAGTTTGCCATTTCATTTTTACTGAAAGTAGCAAACACCGGATTCACAAGGTTTCCTAGATAGAAATTCCCCTTACGAAAGTAAGGTTCTTGGACTAACGCCACTTGGGCTGTACCATTTTGCATAAGTCTACAAAGATTGATCGTTGCTGTTCTTTTGTGCTGAAGATTGATCTGAGCTATCCTAACCGTAGCCACTACCCAAACTAGGCAAGATTAAACTCTTAACAATCACAGCACAAAAAAGAACAGCAACAATAAAGCCAGATCGGTATCGATTTGAGTGCGCCAAAGGCGAGGATGCACAGAATACACTGTGTAAAACGCATAATGCGAAACCATATAGGTGAAAATTTAAACTAATTAATAACATCTTCATAATCCCGCCCTTATTCAGCCTCAAGTATGAGATTGAAGAAGGGCAGCTGATTGTCTCGGAGAAACACAAGGTCCACCGCGCTATTGCTCCGGTTAGCACAGTAAGGGCAAATACTGTGGAGGGTGCCCTGGTACTCCACAGGCTCCGTTTGCGATTAGGTTTTTATAAGACCCCCCTAACCATTCATTCCTAGGCACGGTAAGCGTAAAGCCGCATAACACCATGAATTAGGGGTCACCTGATTAGTGGATTCCTACCACTGGAACGGGCGGTCCGTAGTGCTATTCTTAGCCAGTTGAACTAACCGCTACCGACACTACACAGCTATCTAGGCTGATCGGGAAAAGAAGTTAATATTAATGATCAACTTCATACGGGCCCGAAAAAGTCATTGAATGAATATATATAATATTTCATTAGGGTGGCTCATTTATTTTTAATTAGGGTGGCTCTTTGAGATGGAAATTAAGAACAAAACAATATTTCCAGAAAATTTAACTGTCCTATTTTTGTATAGTTAAAAACCATGATCCTTTATGTAACACTTTGTTAAGATATTCCTAGACCAACATGTGGAAAGGGCGTAACAACCATTGCAAATTTCTGCTTCTTATGTCCCTGGATTTTTTTACCAGTAACAGATAGAGCTGACTCTCCTCTATCTGTTAATTGGAAAAGTTTGCATAATATATTGAGATATACCCAGAATGGACGAGAAAGTAAGTAAGTAAGTAAGCGTTTGCAATGGTTGTTCCGCAACACAAATGTTGGTCCAGATTTTTATTATGGTTTAAAATAAGGAATAATAAACTGATTTTAAACGTATCCAAATTATGACAGCTTGATAGGCGATGATGATGTGCAACAAAGGTTTTTTGTTTATCTTTTTTAAAAAGATTCTTTGCTTTGGGCTGCTTCATTTCTGAAAACACAGTAACGTTGCTGGGGAAAGAACAACAGTAGGTTGCTTTCTATCTATCTAAACAAAACATACCTTAGCTACAAGATTACCATATAGCATACCGAAGTGGTGAGTGAACCTAAACTCTATCGTGATGGGACGAACAAAAACATAGAATAACACAGCGTAACAAAAATTAACTTTTGGTATATCTCAAGAGCAAACTTATGTGTCTCTGACAGATTTTGGGCCGCTGAATCCGAATCCGGGCTCAGATTTGCTCCAACACGTTACAATTTTGAGTTATACCTCATTTTATAGGCCAAAATATGCGATTTTGGGCTTTTTGACTGCAAGTTATAAAGCATGGAAATATTTTTTTTAATCAATCAAAAGGTTAATTGGTCAATAAGCATCTGAATTAACGACTCATGCAAAATATTTCGTTTTACCATATCGAATTTGATAGTTTTAAGCGATTTATGTTAGGTATGATATTTCCCATACAAGTCACCCTCCAAAAATTGCATGCAAGTTTTCATACTAACATAAAATGCTTAAATCTATCAAATTTGATTAGGTAAAACGAAATATTTTGCATGAGTCGTTAATTTAGATGTTAATTGACCAATTAACCTTTTGATTGCTTAAAAAAAATGTTTCCATGCTTAATGGCTTGCAGTCAAAAAAGCCCAAAATCGCATATTTTGCCCTATAAATTGAGGTATAGCTCAAAATCCTGACGTGCTGGAGCAAATCTGAGCCCGGATTCGGATTCAGCGACCCAAAAACTGTCAGCGACACATAAGTTTGCTTTTGAGAGAGGCCAAAATTTATTTTTTGTTTCGCTGTGTTATGTGCTCTCTCTCTCTTCCGGAATCCTTGTTGGAAACTGATATTACACAGAGGAATAACAAAAAAGAAAATGAAAAGAAAAGTTAAAAAAAATCAGATGTAGTTTAGGAACATATATTCGATGTAATGTACCAGCATGATTTTAGTAAATATCACAAAACCGTTCCCACTCTTTCGTTACGTCCCTTTTACTACGACCAGGCTTGTTCGCACTGAACGTATGAAAATTATGCTCTATTGATTTACACCACCGAAATCATCGTATTTAAAAAAATCTTCCAATCTTAACTGATAGAAGGATATTGAAATAATTTAAATGTCTTTTCGAACTGTCAAAAAACCGCACCGCAGTACCACACTGAGCACACGGAGAGAATTTTACTCGAGTGAATTTTAACGCTCCGTGCGGAGCTGCGTTGAGGTTTTTTGACAGTTCGAAAAGTCATTTAAATTATTTCAACATCCTTCTATCAGTTAAGATAGGAAGATTGCATGAATACGATTATTTTGGTGTTGTAAATCAAAAGAGCATAAATTTCATCCGCTCAGTACGGGCATGCTTGCAAAGTAAATTATATCTGCAAATACCGCATAATGAAAAACTTCCCCATCTTAGGGGTTCAACAAACAGTTTTACTATTCAAACTAAACTCTTCTTCCTCATAGAAACAGCTGAATAAATGTTTACTCGAATTTTCGAATTTGGTCTCACAAAACTTTTCAAAATCTTACATTGAGATGAACCTCTCTAGTAAATAAATCTCTTTGGTAGTCCGTACCACAATATCTAATTCTGTAAATAGAAATCGGTTTTAATCACTATACTGATGCCGTGATTAATGAAATAGAACGAAAGGAGAGATAATAATTAGAGAATATCCCATTATAGATAAGTCACCGATAGATTTGCAGGAAATCATGGCTTGAAGCTATACGAAAAATATTAGCTGGTTGAATTTTCTGGAAGTATTTTTTGATCTTAATTTCCAAAAAAAAACAACCCTAACGGAAAATACAATACAAATACAAATACTATTATCGTTTTATTTATTTATTTTTCTACAAAAAGGACCACCCTTATGCAAAATAAGTGAAGCACCCAAAAAAAATCAAAATTTAAAAAAGAAAATAAAAGATTTCATGAATAATTGAGGATACGCCCGGAAGGGACAGGAGAAGCAGAAATTCGCAATGGTTGTTACGCCCTTTCCACATGTTGGTCTAGGAATATCTCAACAAAGTGTAATATGCCAATAAAGCATCATGGTTTTAAACTATACAAAAATATGACAGGTAAATTTTCTGGAAATATTTTTTTGTTCTTAATTTCCATCTCAAAGAACCACCCTAATTAAAAATAAATGAGCCACCCTAATGAAATATTATATATATTTATCATTGAAAATGACTTACAGGTATATAAGAGATTTTTTAATACTTTTATCTTATTTTTTAATTTTTTCTACAAAAAGGACCACCCTTATGCAAAAGAAGTGAACCACACTAACGATATAAGATATATAATATGCTAGCAGTTGCCAACGATGATATAAGACATGTTCCAGTACAATTGCTATGAATATTTCAGCAACTAAATTCAAATCCTCCATTTCAAATTCATTTCACTCTCGCAACTCAAAAATTTTCTAAGTCCAAAAAGTCATTTTTTTTTCAAAAAATTTTTTTTGAGATAACACCAGATCTCGACGTTTCATGCACTTTTAAGGCATTTGGCATCAAAAAAAAATTTTCGATTTCGAAATTTTCATGTATCCCTACCTTGGGATATTTTTCGTGTTTCAAAACAGCCAAACTTTGACCGCTTTGGGCCACCCCTTATCGAAGTCCGATTGAGCTGAAATTTTGCATGGGGACTTTTTTTGAGGAGACGAAACTTTTGAGCACTACCCGTTTTTGAAATTCGATGGTCAAATTTTTCCCATACATTCCATTGGCACCCTAATATCCATCCCTATTTCGACGCCTATTGACCCAATCACCTACCCTCGGAATGAACATGTTGGTCCATTTTTCTTTCGTGGGACTGTCCCACGCACGCTGCCATTTGGCCATAGATGCCATAGAGCACTCTTTGTCCTCACCGATAAGGACGCCACCCGATAGGCTCCTGACCAGTGATGACACAAAGCGCATCGTCTGACACGATACGGTACGCGCTCGCAACCCTCAGGCATCTGGAGCACTATCTCGGCGGTCTTTATAACCGACAAGAAATCTTCTGCGATTGGCCTCCCTTTCTGGAAGCCGAACTGTTTACTCGAGAGATCATTAACACCCTCGGTGTGCCTCAACATTTTGTTAAGGATGATCTTCTCGAGCTCCTTCCCCGCCGTGTCTATCAAGCATATTGGTCTATATGCTGACGGGTCTCCGGGTGGTTTCCCCACCTTTGAAGAACCTGGCTCTTGCGCCTTCAAACCTCTGGGAAAACTCCCACGTACAGATATTTCTGCATAGCCGACCTGAACATGATCAGAGTTCAGAATTAGGGACCAGAAAATCCAAGATGGCGGACCAAATTGCTTCAAGCCGTCTTAACGCCAGGATTGCTTGTGCCACGAAAGGAATTTTGTCAAGCAGATAAAAACTCCATGTTCATTTATATTGTCTCTTGAATGTTGTTGAAAGTTTTTATCTAAACGCACGAGAAGAGTACCATCATCACATCGATGGACCAAGAAGGATTTTATGCAATAATAAATAGTAGATTATTTTAATGAAATGTGAGAGAATAGACCATATGGATAAAGTAGAAGAAATACTCTACTTAATCTATGTGAAGCCGTGGAATAAATCGCTGTGATCTGAGTAAAGGGGGTGGAAGCTCAGGTAAAATATTATCTCCTGGGCGCCCATTAAAAACACCACCCCCGGCGAAGACTGGCGCTCGAGCCTAGCTATTTAGCACTGTAGTTGGAGGAAATGCCAATGCAGAACCCGTAGCTTCCGGGAAGGTAAGCCCAGCTCCCTGGGTTAGTGGGTTGGTGTCAGGCCCTGCGAGCCAGCCGTAAAAAAGACTAGCACCGGAAAATCAACAAGAGAAGAATGCGAACCGATACCAATGGCGACGACCACAGCGACGAAAAGGGACTTGCGATTGGAAACTCGGTACGTGGAACTGCAGATCTCTCAACTTCATCGGGAGCACCCGCATACTCGCCGATATACTGAAGGACCGCGGGTTCGGAATCGTAGCGCTGCAGGAGGTGTGTTGGACAGGATCTATGGTGCGAACGTTTAGAGGTAATCATACCATCTACCAGAGCTGCGGCAACACACGCGAGCTGGGAACAGCTTGCATCGTGATGGGTGATATGCAGAGACGCGTGATCGGTTGGTGGCCGATCGACGAAAGAATGTGCAGGTTGAGGATCAAGGGCCGATTCTTCAACATTAGCATAATAAACGTGCACAGCCCTCACTCCGGAAGCACTGATGATGACAAAGACGCATTTTACGCGCAGCTCGAACGCGAGTACGACCGCTGCCCAAACCACGACGTCAAGATCATCATAGGGGATCTAAACGCTCAGATAGGCCAGGAGGAGGAATTCAGACCGACGATTGGAAAGTTCAGCGCCCACCAGCTGACGAACGACAATGGCCTACGCCTCATCGATTTCGCCGCCTCCAAGAACATGGCCATTCGTAGCACCTTCTTCCAGCACAGCCTCCCGTATCGTTACACCTGGAGATCACCAAAACAAACGGAATCGCAAATCGACCACGTTCTGATTGATGGACGGCACTTCTCCGACATTATCGACGTCAGGACCTATCGTGGCGCTAATATCGACTCTGATCACTACCTGGTGATGGTTAAACTGCGCCCAAAACTCTCCGTTATTAACAACGTACATTACCGGCGGCCGCCCCGGTACGATCTAGAGCGACTGAAGCAACCGAATGTCGCCACCGCATACGCGCAGAATCTCGAGGCAGCGTTGCCGGACGAGGGTGTGCTCGATGTGGCCCCTCTAGAGGACTGCTGGAGTACAATCAAAGCAGCCATCAACAACGCATCCGAGAGCACTATCGGGTACGTAGAACGGAGTCGACGAAACGATTGGTTCGACGAGGAGTGCAGAGCGGTTCTGGAGGAGAAGGATGCAGCGCGGGCGGTAATGCTGCAGCATGGAACCCGACAGAATGTGGAGCGATACAGACAGAAGCGGAAGCAGCAGACCCGTCTCTTCCGGGAGAAAAAGCGCCGCCTGGAAGAAGCGGAGTGCGAGGAAATGGAACTGCTTTGCCGTTCACAGGAAACACGCAAGTTCTACCAGAAGCTCAACGCATCCCGCAAAGGCTACGTGCCGCAAGCCGAAATCTGCAGGGATAAGGACGGGAGCCTCCTGACGGACAAACGTGAGGTGATCGAAAGGTGGAAGCAGCACTTCGACGAGCACCTGAATGGCGAAGAGAATGTAGGCACGGAGGACCAAGGCAGCGGAGGAAATGACTATGTTGGTGCAGCAGAGGACGGGAACGAACCAACTCCCACGCTGAGGGAAGTTAAGGATGCCATCCACCAGCTCAAAAACAACAAAGCGGCTGGTAAGGACGGTATCGCAGCAGAACTCATCAAGATGGGCCCGGAAAAGTTGGCCACCTGTCTGCACCAGTTAGTAGTCAAGATCTGGGAAACCGAACAGCTACCGGGGGAGTGGAAGGAAGGGATAATCTGTCCCATCCACAAGAAAGGCGACAAGTTAATGTGTGAGAACTTTCGAGCGATCACCATTTTGAATGCCGCCTACAAAGTGCTATCTCAGATCATCTTCCGTCGTCTTTCACCTAAAGTAAATGAGTTCGTGGGAAGTTACCAAGCCGGTTTTATCGACGGCCGGTCGACAACGGACCAGATCTTCACCGTACGGCAAATCCTCCAGAAATGCCGTGAATACCAGGTCCCAACGCATCACCTGTTCATCGACTTCAAAGCGGCATACGACAGTATCGACCGCACAGAGCTATGGAAAATTATGGACGAGAACAGCTTTCCCGGGAAGCTGACTAGACTGATAAGAGCAATGATGGACGGTGCGCAGAACAGCGTAAGGATTTCGGGTGAACTATCCAGTTCATTTGAATCTCGACGGGGACTACGACAAGGTGATGGACTTTCCTGCCTACTATTCAACATCGCCCTGGAAGGTGTTATGCGACGATCCGGGCTCAACAGCCGGGGTACGATCTTCACGAAATCCAGCCAATTTGTCTGTTTTGCGGATGACATGGATATTATTGCTAGAACATTTGGAACGGTGGCAGAATTGTCCACCCGCCTGAAACGTGAAGCAGCAAAGGTCGGACTGGTGGTGAATGCGGCTAAGACAAAGTACATGCTGGTAGGTGGGACTGAGCGAGACAGGACAAGCCTTGGCAGCAATGTTACGATAGACGGGGATACTTTCGAGGTGGTAGAAGAATTCGTCTACCTCGGCTCCTTGCTAACGGCTGACAATAACGTGAGCCGTGAAATACGAAGGTGCATCATCAGTGGAAGTCGTGCCTACTATGGGCTCCAGAAGAAACTGCGGTCAAAAAAGATTCACCCACGCACCAAATGCACCATGTACAAAACGCTAATAAGACCGGTGATCCTCTACGGGCACGAGACATGGACGATGCTCGAGGAGGACCTGCAAGCACTCGGAGTTTTCGAGCGACGGGTGCTAAGGACGATCTTCGGCGGCGTGCAGGAGAACGGTGTGTGGCGGAGAAGGATGAACCACGAGCTCGCTGCACTTTACGGCGAACCCAACATCCAGAAAGTGGCCAAAGCCGGAAGGGTACGATGGGCAGGGCATGTTGCAAGAATGCCGGACAACAACCCTGCAAAGTTGGTGTTTGCTAACCATCCGGTTGGTACAAGAAGGCGTGGAGCGCAGAGAGCACGATGGGCGGACCAGGTGGAGCGTGATCTGGCGAGTGTTGGGCGTGACCGACGTTGGAGAGCTGCAGCTGTAAATCGAGTATTATGGCGGCAAATTGTTGATTCAGTATTATCATGAATTTGATGTTAACTAAATAAATGAATGATCTGAGTAAAGAGTATTTACTCAGTTTTATTCATATGGTCTAATGCGTGCCACAAAAGTTCAGCTTATTGGACGCAGTGGCTTAATTTCCCCAACAGGGGAGGAAATAAAAAGAGAATGTACATAAGCCACTCTTACGTCTTCTTAGAACTCCATGAAAGAAAAAGCTCTCCGATAGACATCTCCACTTTCTTGTTGCCGAACACTACTAACTGGTGCTGCTGCTGCTGCTGCTGTTGCAAGCACGAAGTGGCAGTCTAACATCATTTTCCATGCCCGCACAAAATCAAAGAAAATTTGTTTATGAGTACAGATGTGATACTACTGCAAACGACCTCTGATGGTTATCATGTCTTCTGGCTTTGTGTATCTACCACGGTGGTTATACGACGGCATCACTCGTTTTGATTCCGCAAGGATCGAAAGTCGAGAAGCGCGCTATTATAGCTGGCTTTCGTCATGCATGGTTCTGGTAGATACCTACTACACAGTGTGCTCCTCAAATTGGGAAGTCATATGCCCCGAAACGGCATGAAGCCGTCATATTTGTTTTCGATTTACCTAAGTGATAATATTATGAATAAGTGCTGGTACATGGTGAATCGTGCGGCCATCTACGAAACATGCGTCTCCGGTTGAGGGCAGGTTCGGCCCATCGTCGACGACGACGTTGACGTCAACGTCGGAAGATACTTCCACGGTTTGCAAATTTGATATTTTCGACATGTGTTTCCGCTGCGCCGTGTCTTGTTTGCAAGCGCTTGTGTTAAGGAGGGACAACAACCAACGTCCCGATCCTAGCTGAAAGGGCTTGTCTTTCGCTTTGACACTCGCGTCACGTAGCGCCATGGAAGCATTTGCAATTTATTGTAATGGAGAAAATGTAAATGCAATTCGGGATATGAAGTGACGGAGTTCTTGGGCTCTGCCGGGAATCGGGGGAGATCAATGAACACCAATGAGATTTTTCTTCGGTTGTTCAGTTCACTGATAGTGTTAGTTCGGAAAAGAAGTGCGGATAATTTGCACCAATCATACTTACTCATGATCAAAGCCTAGCACTTGTGTGAAACAGTTGAAAGTGAGAAAAAGAAACGTGGCTAAGAAGATCTGCTAACGATATGGAGGCTTTTATACCTTCTCAACAAGACAGCTTCTGTTCAACGGCGGATGGTTTCGGAATGTTTGCCAGAGTCCAGGTTCACGTTTGCCACGTCCACTTCGAGTGAGGTTCGCTGACGCGTTGTGCTCTTTGCTGGGAATGCAAGCCAAGTCACTCAGCCAGGTCAGTTAGTCTTTGGGCTGGCCCGGACAGAACAAGCAGGTAGAGAAAGAGAAATAATCGAACATAATTATATTTGCATAACAAATTACGCTTGATTATATATAATTTGTATCATCTTAATTTTTCCTCGTTTTTATACCCACTTCACGATCTTGTTTGGGGCTCTGCCTACTGTTGCCCATTGAGGCTTGAGTTTATTGAGGTTGCTGTACGCTACCGACCTGTTATTCACCTTTGTTTGGGGAACGGGCTGAGTTGATCTTGTTAAGTGTGCAATTGGGTTAAGAGTGACGGTATTTTGAACTCATCGGCTAAGTTTAGGTGAAAGTGAACCTGATCATGATTACTGCCGGGAATCGTATGCGATAGACACTACTTTGCAGATATTGGTAAAGTTTCTGTGACCTGGATATTTCTTCCGATACATGGGAATCTGTCAACTTAACAACTTATCAAACATAAAATAAATACAGGTTTACCGGAGGATTAATTATTTATATCTGATTCCCATTACTCAAAAATCAACGTATTTCCACGTTACAATATGATGTTCAACTGTTTAGAAAACAGTCCTTATTTGCTACAAACTATTCGTTTTTTAACTGTAGGGGTGATGGGGGTAAAGTGGACAGGTGGGGTAAAATGGACAGGGTGCAGTTTCATGGCTTTTATTGTTTTTCAAAATGTTTCAACGATTGAAGCTTATGCCTAAGCTTTGCTGATCTTGAACATTAAAACCAAGTAAACCTCTTCAAAATGACAAAAACTTTAAAAATCACGTGAAACATCGGAAATGATGTAAAATCTACTGATAATTGCTAAGGTTTTCTCGTAAGATATTTTCAAATTATAACAAGTTTTACACCCTAAACCAATAAAGTGCACGTAGAAGAATATATTCGACCGAAAAAAAAATTAAGTTTTGGAAAAAAAAGTTTTGGAAATAATTTTAACAAAATCAGACCGTGGGGGTAAATTGGATAATCGGTTCAAATTTCACCAAAATTTCATTATTTTTTTTTGCAAACTTCAGAATCATCAGCCGTCATAGCTATCGTGAGATAGTTGAAGTAAAAAGTTATAAAAAAATATTTTATATCCACAAAATATAATTTTCATCCAAAACAGTGCTTGTTTTTTACACTATTTTTACAGTAATTATTAAGGTGTGTTTCAAAGTTTGTATTAAAAGTTTGAAAACAACAAAATAAAAGTATCGTATGAAATTTGATAGTTTGTATTTAAAAACATAGAAACAATATGCTGTTATATAACTGTTAACGACTTGTTCATTTTACCCCATCGATTGTCCATTTTACCCACACCCATTTTTTTCACGCTATTTTGATGCACGATTTGGTGAAGAAAATAATCAAAGAAAACAGTATTTTTAAAGGCAACCCCTTACAAGATTTTTAGAGTGTATTATTACCTTCCATGTTACTCGGAAAAGCAGATGGATTTTGCCGCATTTCCGCGGGAAACGACCAAAATGCTTAGGTTGTCCACTTTACCCCCACCACCCCTATGTACCTGGCTACCAGCTTTTTACACTGTAGTGAGAGGTAGTGAGGGGTGATTCTTATTTGACGGTTCTTGCCGACAGCCCTTGCAGAATCACAGTTGCCAAAAAAATCAGTTCATTGCTAGGTACACTGCTCTTGATTTGTCAAACAATTTCACCTGATGTTACCATTGTTACCACCAGCACAACAAACACAATGCAGGGTTCGTAAAAAAATGGTAGCAGTATTGAAGGAGTTCGTCCAAGATTCCCGGAAGGGATTTGTTGGAGAAATTCCCAAAAGGTTTTTTTTTGTATCTGTATTAACGAGATTTTTAGCCCTAGGCCAGTTCATCTCGGGACCCACGCTCACACCAGATCCGCTCCACATTCCCAATAGGATTCTCGGATGGAAGTGGTGGAGAAGATCCCTGACAAAAAAAAATACAGGATTTTCAATTCCTCTTTATGGAGATGCCTTCGGAGCTCTTGGAGTTACTTTTTGAGATTCTCGCAGATGCTGAATTGTTGGTGGATTTCTTGGTTCATGGGAATACTTCCAGGAATCCCCACCTAACGAAGAGAAGTTTATCCGTAGCTTCAAACGGAGACTGAAGGAAAGTTCAGATTTTGAAAGGGAACCTGGTCAAATGGAGAGCGAAGGTGTTCCGGATTCGCAGAGTGATCCCTACGGACATATCGTACCATACAGAATTGCCGAGAACTCCGCGTGTAACCCTGACCAGTGAGGCGAAGCCACACCAAGACCACGAGAACGAAGTAAAAGTGTTCCGGGACCGCATAGTGCAACTCGAGCAGCTCCGGCAGGTTAAGCAACTCCACGAGGGCCAAACGAAGGTTGGGATGATCGGGCAGCACCAGGTAGCATTATCACGGCCCCACACTCACACCATACACGAATTACCCATAAGCACAGTTGTAGTAGGACAAACAAGTTACGGGCCGTAGGGACGATAGGAATCTCATAATAAAAATTGTCTATCACAATCCATTGTTTTCTTCTTCTTTCGAAGCCTCGGCGGAAAGAGCCGACACTGAGTGGGTCAGCGTCGGTGGTGTAGTGGTAAGCGTGATTGCCTCTCACCCCAGTCGGTCGGGGTTCAATCCCCGTCGACGCCGATAGGATTTTCTAAGACATAAAATCCGTGAACACGGCTTCCCTCGGATGGGAAGTAAAACCGTAGGTCCCGGCTCATGTGTTGATGGGTTCGATATGTAGGGTCCCAGGTGTGGTGTAGACCTGTGCGCCGACTATATTTGGTGGCAGCTTGCGGCAGCGGCGGCGGCGGCGTGAATCAGCGTGACCAAAATTTGACCATAATGTCAACAATGGCAAAGCAAAGAAATTGTTATTACGCTCGAGAATTTGAAATCCGAGCTTTTTCATGACCATTGATTACATAAACTATAACGTTAGAATAAATACTTTTTTTTAAATTCTGTTCGGGTCCGTCACTGCCACCAGTGATAATACATATTGAGACATTACTTGCATCCTTAGTGTAATGCATGTTGCATTACTCCAATGCAATGCAAATGAAGGGAAATAAAATATCGATTTTGCTATAGTTTTTGTTTTGTTTTCTCAGAACCTTCAGAAGCTATCACCCCGAATGATTCCAGGAAGGATTCTCAAAAGGCATTCCAAGAGGAGTCTTAAAGAAACTCCTGAAGAAATCCATGAAGAAAATTTCGGACTAATCTCTGCAGGAACTGCTGTATGAAACCCTGAAGAAACTTCTGCAGGAATCTCTGGTGGTACAAGAATCTCTCTTAGAGAGATCCCTGCAGAAACTTCTGAAGAAATCGCTGATTGGAGTTTTCGAGGATTTTCAGAAGGAAATCCATGACGAATCTTCGAAAGAAATTCCAGGGGGATTCTCCAAATGAATTCAAGAAAGAATCTCAAGGGAATTACAGCAAGAATTCCAGGAGGGATCTCCGAAGGAATTCCAGCGAAATTCCAAAAGAAATTCGAGAAGGAATCCCTTAAGAATTTCTAGGAGAAATTAACGAAAAATGTTCAGGAGGAATCTCTGAAGGAATTCCAGGAGAAATCCCTGAGAGAATACTAGGAGATATTTCCTCGTCGATTCTCGAAGGAACTTCAGGAGGAATCTCATAAGGAATTCAGCAGGAATCCCTGAAGGAATTCCAACAGGAATCCCCGAAGGAATTCTAGCTGGAATCCCCGAAGGAAATCTTGAAGGAATCTCCGAAGAAATTCGAAGAGGAATCACCAAATAACTTCCGAGAGCGAATCCTGAAGGAGATCCAGAAGGAATCCTCGACTAAACATCAGAAGAAATCCCCGAAGGAATTTTAGCAGAAATCCTCGAAGAAAGTCTAGGAAGAATCCCCGAAGGAATTGCAACAAAAATCCCTGCGGGAATCCCAGGGGGATCCACCGAAACGATTCTGGGAGGAATCTACGAAGGAATCCCAAGCGGAACATCAAAGGTTTTTCTAGAGGAAACTCCATAGGAAGTCCAGGAGGAATCTCCAAAGTAATTCAAGGAGCTATCCCCAAGGGAGCTCTAGGATAAAATATCAGGATAAATTCCCGAAGGAATTCCAGGAGGAATCCTGGAGCAATTCCATGAAGTATTACTGAAGGAATTTCAGGAGAAAACCCCGAAGGAATTCCAGGAGGAATCCCCGAAAAATCCAGGAAGAATCCCCTAAGGAATTCCAGAAAGAATTTTTAAAGGCATTCGAGAAGAAATCCTCAAAGTATTTCTAGGAAAAACCATCGAAAAATATCCAGGAGGAATCCTCGTAGGTGTTCTGAAATGTCAGCAGGAGTCCCCAAAAAAAAAAAAAATCCAGGGGAATTTCCAAGCGAATCCGAGGAAGAATCCTCAAACATTTTTTAGAAGAAATTAACGAAAAATATCCAGAAGAAATCTTCGAAGAAGTTTCAGGCGAAATTGCTGAGAGAATTCTAGGAGGAATCACCGAAGGAATTCCAAGAGGAATCCCCGAAAGAATTCCAGAAGAAATTTCTTAAAGAGTTCTAGGAAAAATCCCCGGAGGAATTCCGGAAGGAATCTCTGAAGTAATTCGAAGAGGAATTCACATAGAAACTTCAAGAGAAATTCCCGACGGAATAGCAGGAAGAATCACCGAAGAAATTTCAGGAGGAATATTCGAATTCATTTTAGGAGGAATCCCCAAAAGTAATCCAGGAGGAATCCCTGAGGAAGTCTAAAAGGAATACCCGTCTAAATTTGTGGAAGAATTCCTGAAGGAATTCCTGGAGAAATCCCGAAGAAATAACAGGAGAAACCCCTGCAGGAATCCCCGGTGGAACACCTGAAAGAATTTCGGGAGGAATGTCCGAAGGATTTCCAAGCGGTATACACGAAGGATTTTCAAGAGGAATCCCCGTAGGAAGTCCAGGAGAAATCTTCGAAGGAGTTCCAGGAGGAAACCCCGAAGAGATTTCAAGAGAAATCCATGTTAGAATATTAGGAGAAATCTCCGAGAGAATTTTAGGAGGAATCCATGAAGGATTTCCAGGAGAAATTCCAGAACGAATTCTAAGCGGAATCTCCGAAAAAAAAATCCAAAAGGAATTCCAGGAGGAATCTCCGAAGGAAGTCCAGGAGGAACCTCCAAATGAAGTCCAAGAGAAATCCCTGGAGGAATTATATGAGAAATCCCCAGGGTAATTCCAGGAGGAATCTCCGAAAAAATTCTAAGAGAAATCACCAAAGAAATTTCAGGATAAATTCACGAAGGAATTTTAGGATGAATCTACGAAGAAATTCCAGGAGGAATCCACGAATGAAGTCCAAGGGAACCCCTGAAGGAAGTCTAGGAGGAATTCCCGAAGAAATTGCAAAATATATTTTGCAGAGATTCCAAGGGAATGCACGAAGGAATTCCGGTAGGAATATCCAAAGGATGTCCAGGCGGAATCCTTGAAGAATTTTCAGCGGATATTTCCGGAGAGGGGGAAGGATTTGCAGGAGGTATTTCCTAAATCCTTGAGAAATTCTTGAAGAAACTCCATGATAGATCCCTCAAGAATATCCTGGAGATATGGCTGATAATAATCCTAAGGAAATTAATGAACTCCTTCAAGATTTCCTGAAGAAATTCCTACAGGAGAAAACTCTGATGTTACACCTGAAGGAAAACGTGAGTCTTCCTGGAAAAATCTCGATCTCAATCTACATTCTGAAAGAACCTCTGGAGCAATCCCTGGATTAACTTCTGGCAGAATCACGAGAGGAACTTCTCGAGGAATCCCCTAATGATATCTTGGAAAGAACTTCTGGGGGAATCCCTGAATTCTTCTGGAGGTATCCTTGGATCTTTCTATAAGATTCTCTAAAGGAACCTCTGTGGAGATTTCTAAAGGAACTGCTGTAAGAATCCCTGAAGAAATTCTGGAGGAATCTCTGAAGAAACATTTGCAATACCTGCAACTCCTGGAGGAATCTCTGATGGAACTCCTGGACTAATTTCTGTAAGAACTCCTATAGGAATTTCTAAAGGAATTTCAGAAGGAATCCTTGCAGAAACGCCTGGAATAATTTCTTAAGGCCTTCTGCAAGAATTCCTGAAGAAACTTCTCACGGGATTCTTGATGGATCCCCAAGTGGCATTTATGAATCCTCCTGTAGAAACTTTAAGGCGACTTCTGGAAGGATTCCTGAACGAACTCCTGTTAAAATAGCTTAGGGAACTTCTGAAGGAATTTCTAATGAACACCCGGAGGTATCCCTGAATCCTTCTGGAGCTTTTGGGAAGATTCCTTAGCGAACTACTGTAGAGATCGCCGAAGGAACTTCTGGAGCAATCCTTGAAAGAACTCCTGAAAGATTCTCTGAAAAAAAAAATCATGAGGCAATCCCTTAAGGAATTTCAGGAGCGATTCTTGAACAAATTCCAGGAGGAATGCTAGAAGGAATTCCTGTAGGAACCCTTGATAAAACTTCCGGAGTGATTCCTGAAGGATCTTCTTGAACAATCTCTACAGAACGTCAAGAGAAATCCCTTGTTGGAATTCTAGAGGAATTTTTGAAAGATATTCTGGAGGAATCTTTGGGGAAAGTCCTGGACTAGTTCCTGAAGAAACTCCTGTATGAATTCTTGAAGGAACTATAGAAGGAATCCATGAAGAAACTCTCAGACTAATTTCTGAAGGACCTCCTATGAGAATCCCTGATGGATTTTCTGGATGAATCTCTGATATATCTCTAGGAGGTATCCCAGAATCCTCCCGAAAGAATTTCTGAAGGAACTCCTGGAGTTTTCCCTGTCGAGATCTTCCTGAGAGATCTACTGAAAAAAATCAATGATAAAACTCCCGGAGGCGTCCCTGATCCCAAATCCATGTACGGGATGGCAGTGGACTGTACTGCGCTGGCTACGTTGTGGTGCTCGCGTTCCGCTCAGGAACCGAGCCGGGTGGGAGCAGGAACCCTCGCGTTCCTTCCCGGGATGATGGCCGGACGTTGGCCTGGCTTCGCCTCATGAAGCCTCGGTGGTTGAGCTGGACTAGCCCTGCTAGCAGCAACCTGAAGAATTTTGTGGAGAAAACCCAGGTGGATCTCCTGGAGGCATCACTGAATCTTCTGGAAGAATCTCTAAAGACACTTCTGGAGAGATGGGAATGAGGAATAATTAATACAATCTAACGAAAAATGGAAACAAAAGTTCTAAGAGTTGAGAAATCAACTATTGTAGTCAATCATTTATGATGAAGATCGTGAGATTTTTTTTTATTTCAACCTTACGTAAGACTAATTGTGTTCGTGTACTGATCACCGGCGCGAAAAATGAGAATCGGCGGCGTGACAAACAGCGGCGTATGGCGCGCCGCCGTTACCTCGGTCGGCGTCGGCGAAGGCCAAAAAGTGTCGGCGGCGGCGGCGTGGCGCGGCGGCGCACAGGTCTAGTGTGGTGGCAGCAGCCCTCCCTGCCGTCGGAATTTAAGGCTTAGCTCCTAGACCCAGCCGACGAAAAACACAACTGGCACCGAACGGTGTTAGTTGACCAGAAATAAGAAGAAGAAGAGTGGGCCTGGAATTCTTGGGAATAAGCGGGCGTAACAAAGGTTAGTTCCAGTCAAGGTTCCAGTTCCTCAGTGTCTACAGTTTAAGGTGGCGGGCAACGATCACATATCTAAAAAGACGCTGTCCATAAACTACGTAGACTTATTTTTGCCCATCTTAGACCCCCCCCCCCCTCTTCCCTCGTAGACTTTTGTTCATACAAAATTTTCAAAATTTGTGTGGAGCGTAGACTTTGACCAGACACCACCACCCCACCCCCTAAGAGTTTATGGACAGGCCCAAACAAATAAATTTTGAATCATCACAAATGTTACTACAAAAGTTACTACTAGCCGAAAATTTTCATGAACTGAAATTTTCAGCTACTGTGTTGCTGCATGGGCGGCCAGCAAGATCTGTCAAAAAAGAATCACCCCTCACCAAGCGTAAAAACCTGAAATCCAAGTAAAAATATCTTAAAATTTTCCAGTAAATAAAAAAAAAACCTGAATTTGTATTGCTTCACTCATACTATGTTCACCAAGTGTATTGGCAATTATAATTTTAAATTGAGTGTTTAATATAGCTGCCGGAGGAAATCACACCAAAACCTCCATTTAGGTAACGAGTCGGGACTGCCTAAATAGAGTTTTCACCTAAATGGATTCCTTACTTAAATAGATTTGAAGATTGCAAAGAAGTTGAGTGACCCGGACATTTAAAGGTGGGTGGGGTTTCATTCAGAAGGATTTCATGGGAATCTCAGGAAAGGGGGGGGGGGTGTCACAGCCCAAGTAACATTTTAAGTTTTTTATTGCTCTATTAGCGGTTTTCATGACAAATTTCATAAATCTGCTAATAAAGCCATAACAACCTTCTGACAATCGCTATAAGAACGCCTTCCAACCAAGTGGACCACACTTATTGATGTTTTCAAAGAAACATCAAGAGCAACAATAAGTCGGTAACAAAATCAACTTCTCGTTCATTTTTGTTCGAACAACTTTGACAGCCAGTATTCATGCAACTGTCCAAGAAAAGGTAAACAAACTATCTTTCGCATCGAAACTACCGTCAAGGCGCCATTCACCGTGGGGGCTCCATTCACCGTGTGCCTTCGAATATTTTTTCATTATTTCCATATTATGATTGAATGATATGACAATTTCCCTTCAATTTCACCAATACAACACTAATGTATTGTTACCATGTCAAAACGCTCATTAGAAACATTTAAAAGTATCATTTTGACACTAAGGTGTGTTTACATGAAGCGGGTTTCTGCTCGTTCACTGCAATGATAGTAAAAAAACGAAAACTGCGCTAAGGTGATTTAAGCGATAAACTAAATGTAGTAACGTTTTTATTCCACCAAGAAGCAATTAAATTCACATATCAGGTATGTATTTTGCATTACCGACGTAAGTTTAACAAGAAAGTACGATTACTCGTACATTTTAATTGAAACAAAAAGGCACGGTAAATGGGTACCCTAAAAATCAATGGTCTCCATTCACCGTGCCCCATATTGTCCCATATATCTAGAAAAAATCAAAAATTTGAACATTCGTTTTTCTAATAAAATCTAGCAAGTTATTACTTGAAATGAATTTAAACGAAGAAAATTCCCTTGACTGGGCTGTTTTGATCATTTTTAAACAAAGAAGAATAAAATTTCTCATACACGGTGAATGGGTCCCTACTACCACGGTGAATGGTGACCTACCACGGAATTAGGCGACCCTACTACCCTTTACTAATTGTACTATATCACCAAATTTTGTGAAAAATTTTCTACTTCTGTGGGTATTGCTTTAATTTTAACCTATAATGAAGGCAATTAAAAGCGGCACCAACAATGTTTATAAGACTGGTGTCAAATGACAGCCCTTATTTGCCACGAATCTTCTTAGATCCACGGTGAATAGTGCCTTGACGGTATATGGAATCGGTTACAGCAATAATTTAAGAACATATCTGAAATTATTTGAAACTCTGAATTTTATCGCAAAATTGGTGATTATAGGAGCAACAAACCAGCGCCCGTAAAATAGTTGATTTTTTACAAAAAACTTTATTTCGAGTAAAAAGTGGAATTGTTTTTATTAACCTGACCTCCCTTTAAAAGCTTCCCGATCATGTCTTTATCCAGCTTGCAGTAGTTATGCATCAATGGATCATTGAAGCCGACTTTTCCGCTATTCACCGCATCAAAACAAAAGCGCCACCGTATATGGACGATAACACAGTGACAGCAGTCGAGTTACGTCAAACACATAAGGCTACGGTGGCGCTATCTGTTCATTTCATAGCGGTCGTTTTAGTTATTTTAGTGATCCATTATTCAAGGTATGATACGTTAATGAATTTAGTGATACCGCGCTAGGAAAAAAAATCCAAATTTCAATATGGCAGCAGCAGCTTCTCCGAATAAAAAGCGATTGACGGATAAATCTATCTAATCTTCGTCAAAGCCACAATAAGTGTAATTGTTTGCTTTATCACCATATTAAGCTAGTAATGAGCCCATCCATAGTTTGCACTACTCTTTATGAGATGGCGCTCAGATCGACCATGAACAGCACTTCACTATGGTCGGTCATGAATGGACAAAATACTCGATTATGAATATCTGAACTAATTTGAATTTATCATATTTTATTGAAAGGACATTTGTAACAAATACAATTATGAAAAAAGAGTACTATGAGTCAACGAATATTCCAACATCTGATACATTTGTGCCATGATTAAGGTTGACTACAGTTTTGGCCATCTAATATGACATAGTGCATCTACTGGCATAATATCCACACAGTGAATACTCTAGAAAGGTTCATTTTATAGAGTTCTTGATAACCGCAATAAAACCTTTTATAAATCAAACAGGTTCTCTCCGGAGAAAACTGAGATGGTTGTCTTTTCTAAAAAACACAAACCGGCAAAGTTTCCGCTCCATCTGATGGGTAAGACAATCACTCATAGCATGTCTTCTCAATATCTCGGCGTCTGGTTCGACTCCAAATGCACCTGGGGGAAGCACATTGTGTATCTGATACAGAAATGCCAAAAGCGAATCAACTTTATGCGAACTATTACCGGAACATGGTGGGGAGCACATCCGGAAGATCTGATCAGGCTGTACCAAACAACCATTCTGTCGGTTTTAGAATACGGTAGCTTCTGTTTTCAATCCGCGGCGAAAACACACTTGCTGAAGCTTCAACGGGTTCAGTACCGTTGTCTTCGGATCGCGTTAGGTTGCATGAACTCAACTCACACTATGAGTTTAGAGGTACTCGCTGGTGTACAGCCTCTGACAGACCGCTTTGCGGAGTTATCGTTCCGGTTCCTCATCCGATGCGAGGTTGTGAATCCATTGGTCATAGAAAATTTCGAAAAGCTGCTCGAACAGAACCCTCAAACTCGTTTTATGAGTGTGTACTACTGGTACATGACGCTGGAGGTAAGCCCATCTCCGGTTAACACCAATCGTGACAACTTCTCAAACTTTGACAGCTCCTCAGTGGATTTTGATCTCTCTATGAAGGATGAGATCACCGGTATTCCGGAATCTTTTCGTTCCGTAGGTATTCCACAGATCTTTGCAAGTAAGTTCGGGCATGTTAGCGGGGACAGACAGTTCTTCACAGACGGTTCGAAAACCGATGATTCGAGTGGTTTCGGTGTCTACAACGAATTTCATAGCGCCACCTACATGCTTCAAAAGCCATGTTCGGTATACATTGCTGAGCTAGCGGCTATATACTACACCTTAGAGTACATTCGCACTCTTCCACCTGAGCACTACTTCATTTTTACCGACAGTCTAAGCTCTCTGGAGGCTGTTCGGTCAATGAAACCGATGAAGCACTCAGCGTACTTCCTGAATGGAATACGCCAAGTCTTGAGTGCTTTGTCCAAACGCTCATACATCATCACCATAGCTTGGGTCCCTTCACATTGCTCAATTCCGGGCAATGAGAAAGCGGACTCTCTGGCTAAGGTGGGCGCTAGCGGAGGCGATATTTACGAGCGTCAAATCGCCTTCGACGAATTTTTTGCATTGGCCCGTCAGGAGACCTTGATCAGCTGGCAACACAAATGGAGAGATGGAGAGATGGGTAGATGGTTGCACTCCATCATTCCACAGGTGTCGAAGAAGCCATGGTTCAAAGGGTTGGATTTAGGCCGCGATTTCATTCGTGTAATGTGTCGGCTGATGTCCAACCACTATTTGTTGAATGCACATACCTTCCGTATTGGGCTCTCAGAAAGCAATCTCTGTGTCTGTAGCGTAGCTTACCAGGATATCGAACATGTCGTGTGGGGATGCAATGAGTATCGTGAGGTCAGATCTGAGCTGCATGAAATTCTCCGGGTCCGAGGAAAACAACAGAAACCCGTTAGAGAAGTGTTGGCAGGACTTGATTTGGAATACATGAACCTGATTTACCAGTTTTTGAAACGTGTTGATGTCAGAGTTTGATGTAGTACGTTCCTTGTTTTCGTTGTCCGCCTTTTGGTTTTGTTGTTCGCCCCTGTCTGTCGTCACCCCCCTTCCGTTTGTCCTCTTCTTGTCGTTTTCTACCGATAAAGTCCTTTTTTTTTGGTTCCGTTACAGATATGGACAATTTGTCCCATTAATGTTTTAGTATAAGTTAGCAAATAATTTAGTTTTAAACCCATAAATCCCTCCTTCCCAATTTTATTTTTTTTTCTCAATCCTTAACCTCGAAACAGCCGCGAGTACTTCGGCTTCCCAAACTAACATAGCTTAAGGCAGTAATAAATTGTAAAATGTAAAATCATTGTAAAAAAACAAAAAACAAAAGATTTCGGCTCAGTTATGCTCATGTGGCGCCCGAGCCTTCCAAATAAACGAATAAGTAAAAAAAAAAAAAAAAAATCAAACAGGTTGCTACATTGATAAGTTGTATGAAATGTTTTTTCGTGCTTTATAGAACGCTTCTAGTATTCAATAAAGCTTGTACTGATGGCATTATCAACGACCGTTATAAATCTCTAATACAACCAAATTAAATCCTATCTGCTCTGAAAATGTTTCTTGGGTGACGTTGAACCGGAGGGGGGGGGGGTGGTCAGGGGTGGTATTTTCGGGTAGTTTCGAAGGGTCTCAGTTGCGTTACATGGGATCCGAGGGGGTTTATAGGGGATTTCGAGTGCATTTCAGAAAGCATCAGTAGTGTAGATCTAGCATAAGATAAAATACACAGAGATAACAATTAAAAAAAAAAAGTACAGTAACAAACTAGTAACTAAAAAACAGTAGAAGAGTACTGTTGGAGAGTTTCAGAGGCGTTACGAAGGCGTTTTCAGGGGTCTCAGGTGCGTTACATGGGGTACGAGGGGGTTTCCGGGGGACTTCGAAGACATTTCAAGCAGCTTCAGATGATTTTGGCGAGTTTGAGAGGCGTTACGTAGGCGTTTTTGGGGGTTTCAGAGAATATCAGGTGCGTTACTGGTGTCCGAGGGGGGTTTAGGGGGATTTCGGGGGCGTTTATTTATTAATTAATTTATTTATTTATTTTACCTAAAATTTTGAAAGAGGAAGGGCGTTTAAGAATGCTTCAAAGGATATTTGACTTTTATTCAATCATTTAAGCACATAAGTTATGCATGTATATTCGATGACTTATGCCCAAGAAAGTTCTTAGGAAACCTCAAACAGTCCCAAACCAATCCCATACCCCTTCATTGCTCCTTCCTGAGCACGCCATGAACTCCCCTTAACTCCACTTGCAACTTAAATCCTTTAAACCAGCCTTATCCCTAATCTGAAACACTCCAACTACTCTGAACACAATTAGATTCCATTTGGGTAACGTTACCTAAATGGTTACCTAAAAAAAATCAGAGGGGTGTGTACAAGACACAACCGCATGACGTAAACTACGTAAAGCAGTTTGTTATGAACGACATAGGACTACTATGCAATTTCTTTGAATCAATATTAGAATTTGTAGTGGCTCATAGTTTTGAAAATCGTTAATTTTAACAAAGTAAATTCTGCAAGATTCTGGTGGATTCTGGGGATTTGCGTTGGAAATATTTATAACACAGTTTGAAACATAAGCAAAGCCTGGAGAAATTCCTTTATAGCTATACACTGTACACACAAGAAGAAAGCGTACTCGCTAGATTCGGTGACACGACCAGATGATAAGACAAGCTGTTGCATTTAGTTTAGGAGTAGTTTTCGAAATTCGGCGGATTTGACACTTATGTGGCCAGCGTCACTTTGTCAGAAAATCTACCGTTTACTCTTTCTTAAAACTGCTCTCAAAAGGGCTGTTTGAACAAGAATTTGTTAAAAATATTGCATGTGTCATCAATAATTTCGTTGTTCTGCCAGCAAATGTCAGAACAGCGACAATGATAGGCTTTGTAAGAATAATTGGTTTGATAGTCTCAATTTTCAAACACTTGTTATGATGAAAAGGAATGCAATAGTGCAAAGGGCGCACTAGAGAAATGTTGCTTTTCTGCGACAAGATGCGGTTTGATTTCCACAGAATGCTTTTGATGTAGTTGGTTTCAAATTCTTGGCGGTAGCAACTTTCTCGGAAAATTCACCGTACCCTCTTTCAGAAAATTGTTGGCCCTCTAAAGAACTGTTCGAACCAATTTTACAGAAAATTGAGCTTCTATACGACAAAACACCAAATGCTTTCGAATGATTATCTCATTGAATATTTGTATAATTTCGATAAATCATGCAAATGTTTAGGCAAAATTGTAAAGACTTACAAATTTTGCGAAAACTTACACACATTGAAATATGGCAACACTAAGTAAAACATTTCATCAAAATGAAATTTTCTTCATCATCTGAGTTGAAGAAAATGTTTTCGAAATTGCCAATCAACTAGCACAGTGTAAACAAATTTATATTGAATATCTCATGGTTGCAACGGAGCGCTATTCAATTTTCACACAGCGCTCACAGTGATTGACACTTGTGTCCCGGGATTTCGTCCTAAGAAAATTATTCTTTCACTCCTGTGGGCCATTTACGTAGCCCTTACAAGGGCTATTTTACTACAAGCGCGATTCAGCAGTGTAATTTTGTTGGCTTCTGCAAAGCTACCCGGACGACAGGACGCCCGATGAAGCCAGAATGAACAAAGTTTCCGCTCCTGCCGCACCATCAGAGATCTGATCCGGTGTGAACTGGTTAGCAGCCCCACTGGTACAGCGATGCGAAGACGACTAGCAACAGCCAACGACCACCGCGCCCGGCTAACCAAAGCATACTGAAGGGAGAAGCAAACGGAGAAGTCTTCCGATGCGTTCCCCTCGAGGTGTGAAAGAATGATGATAGATAAGAAGAAGTTTGTGTGACCCGGCGTCTATCTTGGAAAATTATTCGGTTCTCTTTTGTGGAAAACATTTTCGAAGCCCTTAGAAGGGCTGTTTAAATCTATATGCTGAACAATAATTATTCAATTATTGCGTACATGAGGTGAAATCCGGTAGTTTTGATAACCAAATCCAGAACGGCAGCGTTTATTTTGCGTGACGATGCTGTGCAAAACGTCGGGCAGCAAGCCCTCACTGTTGTCGTGTCGTGTCAGTTTTGCCGTGCACCAGTGTGAACCGGTTGGTGGTGGCTCCAGTAGCACCGCGCACGACGACGATCCGAAAGTGAACACACGAGAGCGCAACCACCAACCGACAACCACCGCGCTTGGCTTGCCAAAGCATACTGCACGCAAAAACGGCTAGGCTCAAAAATGTGTTCGGCCTGCACATTTTTAGTAAACATCCATGCCGCACATGACTGTGTTGGAAACACACATTTTTTTTAAATTGCTCGTACGCTCACAGGAGCATGTATTTTGCAATAATTTCGACATGGCAACCTCACTGGGTTTATAAACCACCTTCAAATACCGAAAAATATTGATATTTTGCAAAAATGTGAGCGTACGAGCAATTTAAAAAAATGTGTGTTTCCAACACAGTCCCTGGGCGGCATGGGCGCTACTCAAAAATGAGAGCTTTTATTTTAGAGAGTGAAGGGAAAAGCAAACGGAGAAACTACACTGAAATAAATTTTGTTGTGGAAACTACCGATTCCATAGTAAAATTACTAACCGTACCTATGATTCTCAACCGACAACAATTTTCAGTTAATTCCACTAAAACACTGTCAACTCAACTAGCAGTGCAGTTAACATTACCAAAAATAGTCTTAATTTAACAAATGAGCATTGTATTTTTAACCATACTGTGTTGTAAAATGCGTGTCCTGGAAAAATTAACAATGTTTTGTTGTTGAGACGACTATGCTTTTAGTTGAATTTACTACAATGCATTGTAATTTCAAGCATACTTCAGTTACCTTAACAGATTTTGTTGTCGGTTGAGAATCATAGGTACGGTTAGTAATTTTACTATGGAATCGGTAGTTTCGACAACAAAATTTATTTCAGTGTAGCTAGCTGTCCTCCGATGCGTTCCCTTCGAGGTATCACGAAAGAATGATGGAAGATGAGAAGAAGACAATAACTTATATACTAGACGGCTGTACGGCAAAGAAGTTCAAATTCCCCTCTCGCACGTGATTGGTTAGATGAAAGAGGGGTGAAAATTAGTGATGCCATACAGATTTTTGCACAATGCACACCAATTGCTTTCGAAATATAATTATCTCATTGAACTTTTGCAAATCGATCAGCACAATTGTAATGTTTAACAAATAATTTCTATGAATCATGCAAATTTTTCGGCAAAATTGTAAAGAACATTTAAGAATTTTGCGAAGATCTACACACATTGAAATATGGCAACACTGAGTAATACATTTCATCAAGATGAAAATTTCTTCATCATCTGAGTTGAAGAAAATGTTTTCCAATTGCCAAACAACTAGCACAGTTTTCGCACATTAAATTTTGAATTGAATATCTCATTGTTGCGACAAAGCGCAGTTCAATTTTCACACAGCGCTCATAGTGATTGACACTTATGTGTCCCGGGCTTTCCTCATGAGAAAACTTTATTTAGTTATTTGGTTCACTCCCGTGGGACATTTTACAATAGCTGTTTTAATTTACTTGCAGTATTACTGCAAGCGCGTTTCATGATTATGTTAATTCCGATGTTGGCTTGTGCTGCCCGGACGCCCGATGAAGAAAATTTTAGCAGAGATCCGATCCGGTGTGAACTGGCTGGCGGCCCCACTGGTACCGCGCACGGCGTTGCCATGACGACTAGTATCAGTCGACGACCACCGCGCACGCCTAGGCAAAACATACTGAAGGAGGCTTTGCTCCTGAGAAAATTATTCGGTTCACTCCCGTGGGACATTTTCGTAGCCCTTTCAAGGGCTGTTTTAATTTACTTGCAGTATTACTGCAAGCGCGTTCCATAATTGTGTTGATTCCGATGTTGGCTTGTGCTGCCCGGACGCCCGATGAAGCCAGAATGAAGAAAATTTTCGCAGAGCTGATCCGGTCTGGTTGGCGGCCTCACTGGTACCACGCACGGCGACGCGACGACGACTGGTAAAGCAAGTGGCAACAGCCGACGACCACCACGCTCGGCTAGCCAAAGCATACTGAAGGGAGAAGCAAGCGGAGAAACTGGCTAGCAGTCCTCCGATGCGTTCCCCTCGAGGTGTCGCGGAAGAATGATGGAAGATGAGAAGAAGACAATAACTTATATACCAAGCGAGAAAACCCAAAAAATGTGCTCGCTCGTGATTGGCTGGATAAAATTAAAACATAGGTTCACTTTTCTGCAATTTTCAATAGTTTGCTATTGAAAATCAATAGTTTTCTCTATTTGACATGAAAGGGACATAGTTTTGCGATTGTTTGATGGCAAAATTTTAAAAATTGGTCAATAAATGGCTGAGTTATTAGCGTGGAAAATCTTTCATAATTTCGTGACGGTCGCAAAATTTAGATTTTCATTTTACACCCGGTGCCGTGGTACAGTACCGTACCTTCCCCATAGACGTAGTTTACGTCAATAGATTTTTCCTAAATGGATTCGACCTAAATAGAGGTTTGAGTGTAATTCAAAACAAGTACCGTCAAGGCACCATTCACCGTGGATCTAAGAGGATTCGGGGCAAATAAGGGCTGTCATTTGACACCAGTCTTATAAACATTGTTGTTGCCGCTTTTAATTGCCTTCATTATAGGTTAAAATTAAAGCAATATCCACAGAAGAAAACACAGTAGAAAATTTTTCACAAAATTTGGTGATATAGTACAATTAGTAAAGGGTAGTAGGGTCGCCTAATTCCGTGGTAGGTCACCATTCACCGTGGTAGTAGGGACCCATTCACCGTGTATGAGAAATATTATTCTACTTTGTTTAAAAATAATCAAAACAACCCAGCCAAGGGAATTTTCTTCGTTTAAATTCATTTCAAGTAATTACTTGCAAGATTTTATTAGAAAAACGAATGTTCAAATTTCTAGATATATGGGACAATATGGGGCACGGTGAATGGAGACCATTGATTTTTAGGGTACCCATTTACCGTGCCTTTTTGTTTCAATTAAAAAGTACGAGTAATCGTACTTTCTTGTTAAACTTACTTCGGTAATGCAAAATACATACCTGATATGTGAATTTAATTGCTTCTTGGTGGAATAAAAACGTTACTACATTTAGTTTATCACTTAAATCACCTTAGCGCAGTTTTCGTTTTTTCACTATGAATGCAGTGAACGAGCAGAAATCCGCTTCATGTAAACACACTTTAGTGTCAAAATGATACTTTTAAATGTTTCTAATGAGCGTTTTGACATGGTAACAATACATTAGTGTTGTATTGGTGAAATTGAAGGGAAATTATCATATCATTCAATCATAATATGGAAATAATGAAAAAATATTCGAAGGCACACGGTGAATGGAGCCCCCACGGTGAATGGCGCCTTGACGGTACAAACCCTGAATTTGAATATTTTTTAGAAGTTTCTTCAAGTTGTGAAACTTGAAAAACATCCCCTCCGAATCATTACATGCACTAGAACCAGTTTACAAAAGTGTTGACAAGGGAACGACATATCTCCACTCGGAATCAGCGTTATTCTCGCCTCCGATACATCATACTCACTTGATTGCAATTGAAGATGACCCTTTCAGCTGGCAATCGACCAACGGTCTAGCGCAATTTTCATTAGCTGCCCCTATTTGCTTTTGCGAAATTTCAATCCATGAGGGTGCGACAAAATTGGATCGTATTGCGAATGAAAACTACATGCAACTCGAATAATACAATGAAGGAAGGGTGATGTGATGTCATCTTTACGATACGAGAAGTACAGTAAGACGATGCGATGAACGAATGACAGAGATCGATGGGACCGTGAAATGTACAACCAACTTAGTTGGAAAGTGGCCACTAGACTGGATTAGTACGGGAGACCAGGCTCCTCCGAACACATAATTGATGATAATGCGTAAGTAAACAGGCGAACAGAGTGTTCGAATTGAAAAGATTTCCATTTCGTACCATTTCGAAGGGTGCTAATTAAATGCATCTGGGCTGTGTTTGTTATGGCATTAAGTACAATCTTCGAGAGGGATGAACAGTATTTGATTTTGGATGCTGGAGATTTTGTACCTATAAGATTAATAGATTGATACATTGATTTTTCATTGACATTGTGAGAATAGATTGATTTACAGAAAGTTAAGCTAAGAGTTTTTAATAGTACGAGTTGAATGCAAAAATACCTCTTGAAGAAACCACGTTTGTCTCTTTCCCTAGAATAAAGTAGCAAATTAACCTAACCTGATTGCATTTATCGGAAAGGAATTTTTTCGTGTATTCCAATAGCTGTGGAAGGAGGTCGATGGCATGAAAACCACGAAAACATGTGACAGTGTAGCTGTCAAAAAAGCTGCGCATTTAAAATGCCTTAAATTTGGGCTGTGATTCAAGTGGACTACAGAGACGAACGCAGGTATTCTCCTGTGCTAGCGACAAAGTACGCTGAAAGCCCAAATCCGTGCCCCATCAGGTTGAGTCGGTTGAAATCGTTGGCATTCTCATGCAGGCCACGTTGAGTGCGACGCATGGAACCACGTAAACGTAAACACATTTATTTATATTTAAATTCAAATATTCATAAAAAATGCAAATACCCGTAAACATGTATATTAATAAAATTCAGCGGAAGGCGCGTACAGAAACCGTTTCCGAAATGTTTAACATAATAATTGGCAATGATTTGGCAAATTATCGAACCACGCTCCACTTCTCTCACATTGCGAATTCGAAAGTCAAGTTCCATTTCATGGCGTTGAAAGCCAAATTGAAACGCGATATTTGTCAATCGAATGGTATTTAAGCGATAGAGACTGAGCTCCACTTCCATGTAGCGGCACTTGAAAGACTGCTTTTGCAAGCCTGAACGAACATTTTGCGAACTCAACCCTTTTCTTTTTAAATGCTTGACTCACCAAACGCCGCCTTAGTGACGAACCCTCCCAATATATTACCACATGTCATCTTTATACCATATCCCCCCTAGGGCGTTTATTCCGGCAGCCGTCGTGTCATTCCTGGGTCTCCCAAGATCGGCTCCTTCTTCAGGATATTTAACAAATGAAGGCATACATAATATATGGCGGCGTCTCGCAAATGTGGAGAGGCATAAATTTTACATGATTTATGATCATGTGATGCAAACTATTTTCCGCACACCATTCATGATTGCTTTTCCGCTACCACCTCCATTTGTGCTGCTGGTTCTGGTGCTGGTCCTGGTGACTTCATTCTTTTCTTCGTTTGTTTGCTTTCCTTGAAAGAAAAGATTCTTATCTGGAAGGACCGGACTATACAACGTTTGAAATATGGGAGTAATTTGAGACATCAGCGTTGAAAAATATGTAGACTCCAAATGTTTATGAAACGGAACCTCAAGAAAAAAAAATGGAAGTCCTTTTCTCATGTATTTAGATGCTCCAACTCCTTTGAGTGATTTGTGAAGCTCATATCGCTGAAAAGAAAGTTGTATTTTATTGATTGATTCATACGAGGGAGAATGAAAAGGAATGAGAGGAAAAAGGAGAGAAGACTGGCAGAAAGTGGAAGACATTGGTGAGCGATTCCAAGCAACAGCATCAAAATTAAGGAAAATTTTTAATTCATGATTTTCTATTGAACTTAAACTTCGCACAGTTTTTCAGTTCCATCTAAATCGCCATTTTTCGATATCAAATTTTTATTTAGAGCCACGACTAACTTTTCAAAAGGGTGTATGTGAAAATGGTTCAAAAATATTCAAAAATATGCACAGCAAAAACGGATTGTTCGATTGTTATGAATTTTTCAGCAAAGTTAGATAGCTAAATGGTGATTTCTAAGAAAATATACACTGTGAAAAAAAATCTATTTTATCATTGAAAAACATCATTTTTGTCACAAAAACTCAAATATCTCAAAACCCTATCTTTTTACCAACTTGAATTTTTTAGGGAAAACGGTCCATTGTATTAGGAATCTACCATAAAAATTTGGTGATGGTAAACTAATAAACAGAAAAGTTATAACATTTCAAAAATTTCACAATTTTTACATTTAGTAAAAAAAATTTTTCTGTGTAAATTATTTCGGCCGGGAATCGCGATTTGATGCTGATTTTATTGTTCAGCAAAGTTAGATAACTAAATGGCGATTCCTAAGAAAATATACACTGTGAAAAAAATCTTTTTTAACATTAAAAAATATAATTTTTGTCACAAAAACTCAAATATCTCAAAACCCTATCTTTTTACCAACGTAATTTTTTAGAGAAAACGGTCCATTGTATTAGCAATCTACCATGAAAATAAACAAAAAAGTTATGACAATTCAAACATTTCACAATTTTCACATTTAGTAATAATTTTTTTTAGTGTAAATTATTTCGGCCGGAAATTGAAGTTTGATGCTGATTTTATTGTTAATGGCCTTGCGTGAGTAAAACAAGTTGTTTTTATTATATATTATATATACATATAATATAATATACTATGTACCGTAATGTTCCGATTTTATCACGCCCTCCGTGCATTATTCGTTTATTCATTAATTTGCTGTTACATTTGAGGACAAGTGTTTTCCCTCTTCTTCAAGATGAATGTTGAAAGCGTGTTTTGCAACGTTAAAAATATTGAAATGGGTATAGATGTTGAAGAATATTACAGGGCATTTTTGAAAAGGGGCGTAATTAAATTGTTTAAACAGATGTCGCTGATGGCAATTTCTCAGTTGTTGTCGTTTTCGAACTTCCTGCGCCCTGCTTTACCGATGATATACAGATGGCTCGTTTGTCAAATTCTAGACGGCAGGACGTGCAAATGCGTAATTTTGTACACAATGTGGACATTTGGGCATAACCAGTCTCTTTCAGTTTATCTATGGTGCTTTCGGTGAGATTTCGTAACTCTTTTGAACATTTTTTTTCATCAAACGGTCTACAAGAGAGCGTTGAGTTGAAGACCTTTGAGAAAGCGACTGTTCATCTTGTTCGTTAGATTATAATAAACAAAATCACTTATTAATTTTAACTTACTTGTTTGGTGTTGGTGGCTGAAGAAAAAAAATACTATACTATTTTTAATATTCATAGCGGTAGTATTTTTTTGTTTTTTTCGTGAGCATTGTCAGGTATGTATACAGACAAACAAACGTAACACTGGCGAAATTTTCATTGACCACGCCTTCAACGATCATTTTGAATCTTGGTTGTGGCTTTCATAACAAGAAGAGCGCCCATAGTTTTTCTTTGCGTTTGACGTTTCACACTAGCGCCTTCTGATGACGATATTGCACAACGCAGTGTTTCGTGAAACATTTCCACCAGGTGGTGATAGTGTGAACTGGGCGATGAATTTTCACTAAAATTGTTCTAGGCGTTTCGTCTGTTTTTCTGTGGTATGTACCTCTTATGCATTTGTTGTTGTTGAAGTTACTCGCATTCTTCCGATCATAAAGTCTGTTCTCTACACATTTAATTTTTAATACCGAGTTCGGTAATTTTTTGACGAGATTAAAACTGCTGAGCACCGAACTCGTTCAGCAAAAATGCATTGTTTACCTTTTCCATACGATTTTGACAGTTGTTTTACTGAGCCTCAGTAAAATCGATTACCGAAACTACCGAGATCGTACTGCTGTTATAATCTCGTCAAAAAAGTACCGAACAGGCAATTCAGAAATAAGTGTGTAAGAGGGATTTTTTTTGCGGATAAACTAGACGTATACGCGTATAAAAAACTTTTATTATACAGCTTTTGTCTTAAAAATAAATTCAATTCCATTTTTCTTATAATCAACAGCTTTTCAACACTATCAAGGGATTTTTTCACCAGTCACGTACAATAAAAAGTATGACAATCTCAATATTTTTGATCACAACACTGGATCGCGTCTAAGTTTCAAATAGATACTATAGTAATTACGAATAATCAAACTAAAGTATCATGAAAACAACTTGTTTAATTCAGGCGGTAGCCTTTACAATAAAATCAGCATCAAAATATAATTCTCGAAATAATTTACACAGAAAAAAATTTTTTTTTGTTACTAAATGTAAAAATTGTGAAATGTTTGAAATGTCATAACTTTTTTGTTTATCAGTTTACCATCACCAAAATTTTATGGTAGATAGCTGATATAATGGGCCATTTCCCCTAAAAAATTGAAGTTGGTTAAAAGATAGGGTTTTGAGATATTTGAGTTTTTGTGACAAATATCATATTTTTTCAAAGTAGAAAAAGAAATTTTTTACAGTGTATATTTTCTAAGGAATCATCATTTAGTTATCTAACTTTGCTGAAAAATTTATAACAATCGAACAATCCGTTTTTGCTGTACAGCTTTTAGAATATTTTAGAACTATTTTCGCATACACCCTTTTGAAAAGTTAGTCGTGAGTGAATATGAAGGTTTAATATCAAAAAATGGCGATTTATATGAAATTGAAAAACTGTGCAAAGTTTCAGATATTTTTGAAATGGTCGCTCAGGATCGACTGACATGACTCCGTGGAATTCCTCTGGTGAAAGATAGACGGTTTTCCGAAGTCTCGTCGAGAAAAGACCGTGTGCCGTGACCGTGTTTCGAAGGAAAGTGGAAGAGCCGCCCAGAGGATTGACAACTCCCGGTCATCCACCCCAAAACGGAAGAATTCTGGTGATCCGAAGAAACCCTCAGTGTCTGGCCCGAACAACTCCACACTCACCCCAGGGAGTGTTTCCGAAGCGAATACGTTGGACCAAGTACGGGCATCCGATTTCCCTCCTCTCGTACGAGGATCTACCGAAAGATTCGGCGAGCTCCGTGCCGGTGGCCGATGAGCTACCGTCATTGTCGCGCCACACGCTGCGAGTAGTAGGCAACACTTGCCATTGAGGTGCGGGTTCTACTGAGGTCCGGCCGGGTTCACCCCCGCTTACTAGGACCCTATATCCGATGTGCTGCCTCACCGCAAGCGGGCATGTGAGACGTCGAAGAACACGTGGGCCAGACACAATCCCAGCTGTGATCACCACACAATTGTCGAAGATTCCCGCCAGCCTCCATAAGACCGACCGAGCAGTTCGTCTTCGTACCTGTAGAGCACAAGAACATCTGTGGCCCGAGTCGAAAACGCCACTGGTAAAGCCACCCGTTGAAGCATCCGAACCCATAGCATCCCCTGCATGAGATCCGCTGATCGACCGTGGGCCCGAACCGGATACGCTATAGCCCTCCCTATTGATGAATTCGAGGCCGTAACAAGGACATCTGCCGATCGTCCGTGACCCCGTACCGGATACTTCACTGCTGCATCCTCCCCTCTGAAGACCTGTAGCTGCGTTGGCAAGTCATATGCACGTACATGTTAATGTTTGTAAACCGCACCAAATTGGGCCCCATCAGTTCCAGCTCGGCCGCACCGAATCCTAATACCCTTTCCCTTTTATAATAATGTAAAGTCCTTTAGAAATGAATATGTTATGCTTTTTTTTTTTTTTTTTTCCCTTCTAAACCATAGGGGGATAATCTGCTCAACAGACACCCTAACAGAAGGTTAGGGTAGTGTAGGTCTGACAGGCCGTCTTCTACAACAAAAGTAAAATCCAGGACTACTCTCTCCTCGTACCCACTAAACCATTCCTATGGTCGCCAAACCCTACGTCTCTCCGGAACCACCAAGAAGGTATTGCTTCAGAGAGGGGCTAGTGCACATCGCACCCACAAGGTTAGCTGCGTAGCCTGCAGCAACGAACATCGATGACTCGCTTTGGAGAGTCCATCACGGTAGCATGCTGGCGCTTAGCCAGTTTCCCGAGTGGTCCTCGCCACTCCCTTTGTCCTCGGAAGGCGGGCAGAGTCAACCCCGCCCGCGCCCTACTGCTGAGCGGACATCAAGAACTGATGCCCACATGCAACCCGATCTGACCTGCCCGCAAAGGAAGGGTATCACTACCCTTCAGGCCCTATCAGATGCATCCGTAGGTTGCTGACGGCAGGGTCTCCACCTGCCCCGACCCTTGCCGGGGACCCCTTTCCAACCGCGGGCTTGGATCCAACCCAGTAGACCGACGCCACGACAGCACCGCTACCGGGACTTCCTCTCCGCGGCCACTTAATCGTTGTAAGGGTCGATCTCGACCGCAGGGCACCGGTATGACCTACGAAGCCGACTCCGAACCCCTGGACCACCTCTTGTACTGCATCTGGACTAGCCATTCTCCGAGTCCACGCGCCACCTCCTCTGTAGCTCCCAGACGATGTGGGTAATAGCCGTTGAAACGGCGTTCCAGCCAAACTCATCCCTACACATCCTCTGGACCAAGTTGTCCGGAGTTGTGTCCTCCCCGCATGTGGCAAGCATGCGGTCACGCATTGTGCGAAAACGCGGGCACACGAACAAAACGTGTTCCGCCGTTTCCTCTGAACCATTGCACACTGGGCATTCGGGAGAATCCGCATGCCCGAAACGGTGTAGATACTGTCGGAAGCAACCATGACCTGTAAGGACCTGTGTCAGGTGGAATGTGACTTCCCCATGGCGCCTATTAATCCAACTATCTACCCTCGGTATCAACCTATAGGTCCACCTTCCTTTGGTGGAACTGTCCCACGCGCGCTGCCATTTGACCATAGAGGCCATCCTGACAGTCCTGCGTATGCCTCTTGTGCCGCGCATTTCGAAGCACTCCATGTCCTCACTGATAAGAATGCTGATAGGCACCATACCAGTAATGACGCAGAGAGCGTCGTGTGACACGGTACGGTACGCGCTCGCAACCCTCAGGCACATAAGCCTGTAAGTACTTTCCAGCTTCCGTCGGTAGCATTTAGTACTTAGCGCAGTGCCCCACGCCGGGCCGCCATACCTGAGTATGGATGTAGCAACACTAGCCAGAAGCTTGCGCTTACTGGCGTACACCGCAGAGCTATTGGACATCATCCGGGACAGTGCCGCAATAGCTGTGGAGGCTCTTTTACAGGCATAATCGACGTGGCTACCGAAGGTAAGCTTATCGTCGATCATCACGCCCAAGTGTTTGACGGAGCGCTTTGACAGGATAGTACAGTCTCCTACACTGATCTCCGTCTGCTGCTCCGACTTCAGGTTGTTAACAACCGTCACCTCTGTCTTGTGGTGAGCCAGCTCCAGTTTCCTGGACCGCATCCACGCCTCCACAACCTTAATCGAGTGGTTGGTAGTCAACTTTACCTCCTCGATCGTTTCACCGTAGACTTCGAGCGTAATGTCGTCGGCAAATCCGACAATCACCACTCCCACTGGATACTCTAACCTCAACACCTCGTCGTACATGACATTCCATAACACCGGACCCAGGATGGAACCTTGCGGGACTCCTGAGGTTATGTGAAAGCACTTCCGACCCACCTCCGTGTCGTAGACTAGTACACGATTCTGAAAGTAACTTCCGAGAATCTTGTACAGGTACTCCGGTATCCCCAGACGCAAGAGCGCATCGGCAATAGCAGACCAGCTGGCGCTATTAAACGCATTCCTTACATCCAGAGTCACTACCGCGCAAAAGCGAATTCCCCTCCTCTTAGGCTCGAGTGCTTTCTCGGCGGTTTTTGTAACCGACAAGATAGCGTCTACGGTGGACCTCCCCTTCCGGAAGCCGTACTGGTTACTCGAAAGACCATTTTCGCCCTCGGTGAACCGCAACATTCTATTGAGGATGATCTTTTCGAGCACCTTCCCCGCCGTGTCAATCAAGCATATTGGTCTATATGCCGACGGGTCTCCGGGTGGTTTCCCCGCCTTTGGCAATAGTACCAGGCTCTGCCTCTTCCAATCTTCTGGGAAAACTCCCTCGTCCAGGCATTTCTGCATAGCAGACCTGAACATCTCGGGAGCCTCTGCAATAGCTACTTTTAAGGCCAAGTTCGGAACTCCGTCCGGACCTGGGGCCTTACCTACGCTAAGGGACTTAGCTATCCCCGCAAGTTCCACATCGGTGACCCTCTCCTCATCGCCAGCCCCAGTCTCCGGCTGTCCTACGAAAGGAGGCCAAGGACTAGGATCATGACGCGGAAAAAGTCCTCCAATGATCCCCTCCAACATCTCTGGAGATTGCTCTGTAGGAGCCATCACACCTCTCGTCTTGGCCATAACGATCCTGTAGGCGTCACCCCACGGGTTCGTATTGGCACTCTGACAGAGACCCTCAAAGCAGGCCTTTTTGCTTGCTCTTATCTCGGTCTTAAGCGCGGCTTTTGCAGCGGCGAACACCACCCGCCGTTCGTTTCGCTCTTCCTCTGATCGTGCTCGCTGCATCCGCCGCCTAGCCCGTAGGCAGGCGCGGCGCAGGTCCGCAATCGCGTCGGTCCACCAGTAAGCCGGTGGCCTCCCATTTCTAGGGTGGACTCGCCTAGGCATGGTCGCATCACACGCACGTGAGAGCACCGCTACCAGCTCGTCGCCGTCTAAACCGATTAAGTTTCGCTCACGGCGGAGCGCCTCCCTAAATACCCCTTCGTCGAAGTATGATGTCTTCCACCTGCGAGGGCTTGGCTTTGGCCTAGCCGCCTCTTCTTCTATCCGCTGTCTGCTGTTATTGTAGTCGATACTGTAGCGAACCGCCAGGTGGTCGCTGTGAGTGTAGCCATCATCTACTCTCCAGTTCGAACTACTTGTTAGGCCAGGACTACAAAAGGTCACGTCAATAATTGACTCCGCTCCGTTTCGACTAAAGGTACTCTTGGTACCGACATTAGCCAAGTCGACATCTAAGATGGCCAGTGTTTCTAGCAGGATCTGACCCCGCTGGTTCGTGAAACGGCTTCCCCATTCCACGGCCCAGGCATTAAAGTCGCCCGCTATTACCACCGGCCTTCGCCCTGTGAGCACGGTCGTTAAGCGGTCCAGCATTTGCGTGAACTGCTCGATCGGCCACCGCGGAGGCGCATAACAGCTACAGAAGAAGACCCCGTTTACTTTGGCGACCACGAAGCCCTCATAGGTAGTAGACACCAACTCCTGAACGGGGTATTTACCCGTCGTCCATATCGCCGCCATTTTTCTGGTCCCATCCGCGACCCAGTTGCCGTTGCCGGCGAGTACTCGGTATGGGTCCGATATGATGGCGATATCCGTCTCCCACTCAGAAACTGCCTGACAAAGCAGTTGCTGAGCCGCATCACAGTGGTTCAGGTTCAGCTGCGTTACCTGCACTGTGATTTGTTGCTCACTGCGGCTTTCTTAAAGGCCGGGCACCCTGGACCACCCATCGCATGTCTGTTTTTCGAGGTTTTCCCGGTACAGATCATGCAGATGGGCGGACTCGTGCAGCTTTGGGCCTTATGACCTTCAGCGCCGCATCGCCTACACAGTTTGCGCCTGTCGGGGCCTTTGCAGTCCCACGACTTGTGTCCTGGTTCCAGACACCTGAAGCAAACCTCAGGTGGCTCGTGGAATGTCAGGTGACATACACACCAGCCCACCTTAATACTCCCTACTTTAACGGACTTTTTAACGTCCGCCACAGGTAGCTGAACCAGAGCTATCTGTGTCCCTGCTGGCCCCTTCCGCAGCCTGACGGCTGTGGCGGCCACCTGAACATCGCACTGTTGCCGCAGTGCCGTGACGAGCTCTTCCGCTTCGGTGATCTCGTCTAGGTCTTTGACCTTCAGAGTCGCCTCATGCGTAAGAGCCCTCACCTCCACTCCATCACCAAGGACCTCTTCTGCCAGCCTCTTGTAGGCGGCGCCCTTGTGATCCTTCTCGCGCTTAAGCTCCAGGATCATTTCGCCCGTACGAGTACGTCTGATACTGCGTACGTCGGCTCCAAGACCCTCGAGCTTGGCGTCGCACCTCATCGCCTTCAAGACGTCCGAGTATTTCGACTGTTCGGTCTTGATGACGATAGCGTCACCTTTTTCGCGCCTGGCACCTGCCTTCCTACGCCTTGGCTTGGCGACCTGCACTTCTGCCTGCGGATTCCCCTTCTTCTTCCTCTTCCGCTCTACCTTTGTCCAAGGAGGGTCCTCTCCTTGGATCGCCCTGCTCTGTGGCTGCTGAGGGCCCACCATTGGTCGCAACCCCTTGTTCCCATCATTCCGGGACGGGCCGGCCTTTTCAGGCCCACCCTTCCCAGCTTTCCGGGAACCCTGGCTGGGGTCCGACTTTCCAGCGTTACCACCGGCTTTCGGGGTTATTATACGCCTGGCCTTGCGGGCGCCGCCAGACAGCTCCTCACCTGACGGCTGCCTCGCCCGCTTCTGCGAATGCTTGTCGCTTTTGTCGCGAGCATTCGCTTCCACTCTCTTCGGACTACCCGCGAAGGAGAAGGCCTCCGTTTGTGTAAACTTAGACGCTTTCTCCTTTGCGGGTTCCGCCGCTGCTGCAGCCAGCAACGCAACCGCGTGCTCCTGCTTGGCATTATCGACAGACGCCCTAAGCCGAAGCAAGGCCGTTTTCAGGTCCTTGCTTATATTCGACTTAGTTGTCGCAAAGTCGATAATTTTGCCAAGCTGCTGCTCAGCTACCTCAAATGCGGGCCGTCCTTTTTCTGCAACTTGGCTGATGGCCCTCAGCAACCATGCTCCGTCCATGACCTCCGCCGGCTGGCTTGCCGTGGAGTGGACAGGAGCTCCCACGCTTGAGCTGCGTAAGCAGCTTCCAGCACCTGACTCCTCGCTTCTCCTTGTAGGAGACCTCATCAACCCGCTTCTTGCGAAGGGGTTGATCGCACCGCTACTTCCACCTGAATTTTGATTCTTAAGATTTTTACTCATATTTGATTCCCACGAGTCGCACGAGAAAGAATGTCCACCACGCCAGAGCTCTGCATTAACGCGGTAAGGGACAGCTTACTGTGGGGGATGCCCAGGTGCCCCACAGGCTCCGTTAAAGATCGAGCATCTTTTTCACCCCCTCGATCACTCATTCCTCGGCACGGGTCGCTTGACACCTTGAATTGGGGTTAGTAGTCCTATTCTTAGCCGGCAACTACGCGGCTGACTCGCAAGCGGGGGGTGCGTCAGGCCCCAGGACATCCGTCCCTGCTGCCGTTATATGTTAAGCTTAATTTCGTTGTTTTGTACCACTCATTGTTGAAGGATAGCCTTGGTTTCTCTTTATTGGGTCTGCTTTGTCCTATTTATGTTCAAGGTCGATGAAATTGAGCCCTCCCATAGCAAGCAGTAGCCAACCCTGAGATACCTTAGAGGTGAGCTGGCCTGGGCGTATGGGCGCCGATGCCCCAGGATGTGTGGAGCGTCCAACGGTAGCCGCACACGCTGCTACGAGACAGCATAACAAACCAGAAGGAGACAAGTACGTGCAATCGGTTGTGTGTTGCTCGCTAACTTTGCCGCGCCCTGTCTCTCACGCTCTGTCGTATGCACTCTCTCGGTGCTTGTCTCCGTGCTTTGCACTTGGCTTGATCACTTGCGTGCGCAGCTTTTTATTTTTTCTCTCTCGTTCTCTTTGATCCTGTCCTGGCCACGTCCTTGCGACAGCTGAGGGATGGGAAAGGAAGCTTAGTTGGACACCTATGAAAGTACATAGAGACCTCTACATTCTTTCAGGCCTAGGCGTCACGGGAATTTGGGTATTAGTGGAAGGGTAAAAATCAAAGGAAACGTTTGGTCCACGTTCAGGTGCACAAATATGTTTGGTTGGTGCCTGGTTCCTTTCACAACTTGATCCTTGTTGGGTGTTTGATTTCAAATCTGACTCCTCACGCTAGTATTTGTAAAGTCTAGCTTTTGGAATTAAGCAAAATATATTGTTAATGAACACTTTTAAATATCGCGATCCAGTATTGGAAAGGGCGTATTTTTAATATGGTCAAATAACTGAAAATATATAAAAAGTTTGGATTTGTTTTAAATTTTTTGAATTTTGTTTTGTTTTCTGTACTTGAAATGATTAAAATATTGTGGATTTACATCGAAATTTAATTCCAAGGGAATTTTCTTAGACTGATTGAGAATCGTCGTTTAATCCTTAGGGACCTTCCCATGCGAGAAAAAAACGCTGAATCTCCCAAGACCGCAATTTACCGCACAATTTCAAGCACTGAGGGTTTGCAAGGATTCTAAGAATTTTAAGGTTATTTAAGGAGTTCATGGTATGTTTGAGAGGCACAGGTAAATTTAATAAGGAGCTTCAAGTGAAGTTCAAATAGAGATGGAGGCATTAGGATGGATAGAGGAGAGAGGTATAACAGCAAAGATCTTCTAAATTGTTCATTTATCGGTATCTAATTTAACCCTTTGAAGCCGGAATTTTTCCATGTTATTATGGAGTTTTTTTTACGTTTTTCGGTAGTTTTGATGGTTAATAGCATAAAAACGGTAGGCTATTATGCAGAATATTTTTTCTGGTTATCCTAGGTCACCCAAACTATTCTTGAGTTTAGATCCTAAAGTCTACGGGTATAACGGTAACTTCTTTCATTATACAAAGTATATTATAGTAGTATTATACGTTTTGTAATCTATCATGTCCAGTAAGTCTTCTGAAAGGCTATTAGACAATATTAGATCGGTTGGGATATCCTAGGTCATCCAAACTGTTCTTGAGTTTAGATCTTGAAGTCGACGAGTGTAACTGTAACATCTTTCATTATACAAAGCAACGATTTGTAATCTATCATATCCAGTGAGTCTTCTAAAAGTTCAATATACAGTATCAGATCAGTCAGAATATCCTAGATCATCCAAACTGTTCTTGAGTTTGAATCCTGAAGTCTACGGGTGTAACGGTAATTTCTTTAATTATACAAAGCTACAATTTATAATCTATCATATCCAGTAAGTCTTATGAAAATTCGATAGACAGCATCAGATCAGTCAGGATATCCTAGGTCATCCAAACTGTTCTTGAGTTTAGATCTTAAAATTTTCGGGTGTAACGGCAACTTCTTTAATTATACAAAGCTACGATTTGTAATCTATCATGTCCAGTAAGTCTTCTGAAAGGTTGAAAGACAATATCTGATCAGTCGTGATATCTTAGGTCATCCATATTGTTCTTGAGTTTGGATCCTAAAGTCTACGGGTTAACGGTAACTTTTTTCATTATACAAAGCTACGATTTGTAATCTATTATGTCCAGTAAGTCTTCTGAAAGTTCAATAGACAGTATCAGATCAGTCAGGATATCCTAGGTCATCCAAACTGTGCTTGAATTTAGATCCCAAAATCTACGGATGTGACGGTAACTTTTTTCATTATACAAAGCTACGATTTGTAATACATCATGTCCAGTGAGTCTTCTAAAAGGTTAATAGACAGTATCAGATCAGTCGGGATATCCTAGGTTATCTAAACTGTTCTTGAGTTTAGATCTCAAAGTCTACGGGTGTAACCGTAGCTTCTTTCATTAAAAGCTGTAATCTATCATGTCCAGTAAATAAGTCTTCTGAAAGTTACAGTGGTTGTTTTTATCAACTTAGCTTTATAACAGTAAGGAAGCCCATAATATCCCAAAAATATATAACAACGCTTATTGTTCCTCTAACTACTTTGGCAAGTGAAGTCGATTATGTAACACTACTTAACTTAGAGGCAAAAGCTATTATAACAAAAGTAGACCTGAAGCAATGGTCTTCGGAATAGTGTTGTTGATCTCGAATAGCTCAAAACTGTCTTGAAATGACTCATGATATGCCAGAAGGATTTCAGATAACAGTTTAAAGTTCATTGTGAGACTAAATAATTTTACTACCGAGAGCTAAACTTCAGGATAGTTTGGACGACTCTCAGTATCCCAAAGGTTCATAATAATATATGGTAGAGGTTGGTCCAGCCACCGCGATTGATTAAGAAACTATACTCAGTATGACAGATATAGCTGATGTTACGAGAGTAGACCTGAAGTTCTGAACTCAAAGATAGTTGACAGACCTGGAACATTCCCATAGTGTCTCCAAATGATATTTGGGATTTCAAGAGCTTCACGGATCTCAGCAGATTATGTTATGCTATTATTTATGGTGAAAACACATAAAGTTTGTCTTGTAGATGTGAAGGACTTCATTATATAACAGTGTGGACGAACCTGGATGTCACAAAGGAAGGGGGCCAGCGAAAGGCAGAATCCCCGTAGCTTACAACAAAAACACGTTCAAAATTGTTTGTGCTGAAAATTAATGCATTACAAAATTTCTTACTAATTTATTTGCTATCTCCGCGTTGTCGTGTAATTTCGAACAATTGCACACTAAAATTTTGATAACCTTTTGCTAGTTTTAAGTAATAAGTTATGGTAATGACTACTTCGCAAATGTCGTGCACATCCCAGATATGTCAGGGTGCCCAAAAGTGTCAATTTCCCAAGCATGTCAAATTCATGTGGACTACGGCTCATCTATTCGTGGTTGACGTCCGTGCTGCCCCGCTGCACAAAGGTTTATAATAAAAAAAAAACAGCCTTCAGATTGGCCCAGAATCTACGGATAAATATGCAACGTTACTCAGTATAGCAGTTATGGCTGTTGTTACGATTGTAGACCTGAAGTTCTGAACTCTAAGGTAGTTTGGCTGACCTAGAATATCCCTGTAATGTCTTAAATGACATTTGAGACTTCAAGAGTTTCGCGGGTCCCAGCCATGCAATACTTACAATTTATAGCGAAAACACATAAAGTGTTTCTTGTAGAATTGAAGGACTTTATTATAGAACATTTTGGATGACCCTGAATGTCCCAAAGGATTATAATAAGCTAGCAGACTATAGATTGTTCCAGTAACTGCGGTTTATTATAAAACGCTACTCAGTATAACAAATATGGTTACTGTTACGAGTGCAGACCCGAAGCTCTGAACTCCAAGGTAGTTTGGCTGACCTGGAATATACCTACAGTGTCTATGAATGATATTGTAGATGCCAGGAGCTTCACGGATCCCAGTAGGTTATGCAATGCTACTTTGTGGCGAAAATACATAAAATTATTCTTGTAGATTTGAAGAACTTCATTTTATAACAGTTCGGACGACCCTGAATTTCCCAAAGGTTTCTAATAAGCTAGTAGACTAGATTGCTCCAGTAACTGTGATTGATTATGCAGCGTTACTCAGTATAAGAGATTTGGCTACTGTTACGAGTGTAGACTTGAAGTTCTGAACTCCAAGGTAGTTTGGCTGACCTAGAATATCCCTATAGTGTATTTCAATGACATTTGAGATTTCAAGAGCTTCGCGGATCCCAGGCGATTTTGCAATATTTCTATTTATGGCGAAAATACATAAAGTTTTTCTTGTAGATTTGTAGGACTTCATTAGAGAACAGTTTGGACATTAAGTAAAAAGAAAATCGTGTTTAGTACTGTTCCTTTAAATCCCACTAAGAATTTGATAGATACGTATTTTGACCTCAACTGTAAGGTCGTCTTCAGTGTCTTGTACTTGACTCGACTGCTCAGGTACATTATCATGACCCTGAATATCCCAAAGGTTTCTAATAAGCTAGTAGACTTCAGGTTGCTCCAGTAACTGCGGTTGATTATACAACGTTACTCTGTATAACAAATATGGCAACTGTTACGAGTGTAGACCTGAAGTTCTGAACTCCAAGGTAGTTTGGCTGACCTGGAATATCCCTATGGTTCATTGCACGAATTTATGCTGGCCTGCTTACTCTCATAGAAAATTTGACGTTTGAGTGGTGCCGACACCGCTCAAACGTCAAATTTCGTGTGAGAGTAAGCAGGCCAGTATATATTCGTGCAATAACCTATAGATTACTGCACGAATTTGTTCTGGCCTGCTTACTCTCACACGAAATTTGACGTTTGAGAGGTGTCGGCACCGCTCAAACGTCAAATTTGCTGTGAGAGTAAGCAGGCCAGCATAAATTCGTGCAGTGGACCATAGTGTCTATGAATGATATAGGGCACTGCACTGTTTTGATTTTGTATGGGATATTGACATTTCTTGCCCTTGTTGTTTACTAAATCTCAATGAGAGCGAAAGAGAGGGTGAGAGCCCTATTGTAGATGTCTGGAGCTTCACGGATCTCAGTAGGTTATGCAATGCTATTATTTGTGGCGAAACAACATAACATTATTCTTGTAGAATTAAAGGACTTCAGTATATGACAGTTTCGAACACCTAGAACATCCCAGAATATAAAACACTATTTGATATTCTTAACGAAGGCTAAATGAATACATATAAACGTGACCCACTTCCAAGCTCAGCTTTTAGAACAACTGGTATGTCAATTATTTCGTTTTTCCAAATTTCATGGTGTTCAGGATGTTCTAGGCTTTCAATGAAGTCCCAAATACAAATATTCCCATTTTTCCCTAGTAGAGGACTCAATTTGCAACAACCTTGCCGAAGACAGTATTCTGTTTTTTTGTTTTTTCGTCGGGGCCCGTGGCGCAGTGGTCCACACGTTCGCTTCATAAGCGGATGGTCATGGGTTCGAACCCAGCCCCGGCACTTGCAATTTTTCGTCAGTTGCTCTCCCCCCGAGAGCAGCTGGCACCTGACCCTCTTCGGAGCATATAGCTCTAACGGACCCGGAATTTGGATATCGGCGAACCGCAACTCATAATGGACGACCCCCAATTGGACTGGAAAAGGAACAGCAGCCAACCACCAGCATCATCGTGCTCATCATTCTACCGTGGACAGGGTAGAAAAGTTGAAGCAGCACAAGGCACCAGTTCGATATAGTTGAATTAGAATAGAATACATGTAGGCGCTGTACAAAAGTGTAAGTGCAGCATCCAATTGGAATCGCTCACGTAGTGCCCAAGTGGACAAAAGAGCTGCAAATTAGGTAAAGTGATTAAGAATAAAAAAAGTATTCTGTTTTATTGAATGGATGAATTTATAGAGCCGTTTCTATGTTGGGGTCATATATGACCCCTCCGGCTCCGAAGGGTTAACCAAAAGGTCAAAGTTTTGGCAAAAAGAAATTTTCTATTTTATTTCTGGTGCCTACATAATTTTGTTATGTTGGTACATCAAAGGGTGATGCTTCAAAATACTACGTCTGAAATCTAGTTGAAATAAAACCAAGCATTGAAAATTCACATCGGACAGCATTTGGTATGAATCAAGATTGGCTGTCGTCCACACCCCGAGAAACAGAGTCGTGATGAAGGTCAAAACAGCTGAACCAATATCGTCGAGCCGGCAATCACCCGTGTAAATTTATGCTCCGATCTACATGTGTCAGACGCGCGCGCGAGAGGTAGGTAAACTAATTTTCGGACCCAAGCTCCTGCTGTGAAAACAAATTGAAAATGATCCACTGCTGCAGTTTGGATGCCACCGCGCCGGACGCCGATTGATCGGTACTGGGTGGGGGCGGTTCCCTTGCATTCCAACTGTGTGGTGTATCGTTAACGTGTTGATTTACAAGCATGCTTTTTTATGCGTACGTAGCTGTTTAACTAAGACCGTTCGCAATGCTGTTTAAATTTATATGGCGAGTTTTAAAATTTTTAAAACTCGCCATACAAAATAAAACAGCATTGCGAACGGCCTAACTATGAGGATACGATGGTTTACTGTTTCACTGTTAGGATGATACTGTTTTCATTTAGCTAAAATATAAACGACTCATAAAAAAGTGATTATATTCCATAAAAATATCAGGAATTGCCAATGAAGAAGTAAGGGTGGGAGCAATAATAAACTATAAAATTTCCATAAACAAATCAAAAAGTGCATAAATAAATCAAAATTTCCCATAAATAATTGATTTTCAAGCAATAAAAAATGTCGGAATTTCCACAAATAATTCAAAAATTGCAATAAATAAATATATTTTTTCCACCAAAAAAGTTTAAATTTTCCATAAATAAATCTGATTTTTCCATAAATAATTTAGAAATTCCCAATTGAAAAACATCAAATAAGCAATGGAAGATTTAGCAATTAACTTAAATGCAATTCTAGCTAAAAGTATCGGTTGAGTCATGCGGTGAAGCCGCATAGAGGATTGAGGAACAGAGGCGGCAGAAGGCCGCCGAAGTTTCCGAAATCCGACGCGCTGTAACTGCGTCTATTCGGTTCTAGGCAATCCACAGATCCAAGAATTTGCCCGATATAATGCGAAAAGAGATGTTATCCCTTTTTAAAGTCCGACGAGCGTTAGCGAGTTCGGGCAGCAAGCGATTGTCTTTTAAATTGCACACATAGTTTCAGTCTTTCTATCATAGTTATATGATGTAGTTTGTTCGAAATTTTTTGTTGGGAAAAATATAGATTTTTATTGCAATTGTTGAATTATTTGTGGAAATTCTGACATTTTTTATTGCTCGAAAATCAATTATTTATGGAAAGTTTTGATTTATTTATGTGCTTTTTGATTTGTTTATGGAACTTTTATAATTTATTATTGCTTCCACCTCTATTTATTTATCGGCAATTTTCGAGTTATTTATGGATTTTTTTCAATTTATTATGGGGCGTTTAATTGGCTGCCGTTTTCATTTGTGTCACATAAAAATGTAATATATTTTTTTCAGGCGTTTTCCTCTAAATTTTCGAAGCTTCTGTCTACTTTTCTTGGAACAGCGATTTAAAATATATCCAACATTACACCTATAATAAATTGAATTCGCTTCGATATCGTGTTGTTTCATGAATCATCTAGTGTTATTGAGACTAGCCAAAGTGGGAAACATGCGCGTATTCCACAAAATACATAGAATATACCTACCACACAATGACTGTCAGTTAATAAATATGAAAGCGCTAATTGAACACTGAAGTGAGAAATAGGTTCTGTCCCAATTGCGACTTATCACCACCATGAAGAACAAGAAGAATGTCCCAATAATAACAATATTCTGAAAATCCACAAAACCAATTAATAATTTTCCTTGTAGTATAAGCATTAGTAAGCATTCGGTTTATAAAATTTGTTATCGTGTTGATGATTTCATTTGAGGTTTAATATCAGCAAAATAAATCGGTTTACACACCGGAGATACGATAAAGCTAATATTGACAACTTCTAATATAAATTAAGTTACAAACAACTCTTAGCGTCCCCAAGAGAGATCGAACCTCTAGTGGTCAAGTTACAACTCACCAAATCGGATACCAGAAATAAACCTCTTGAGTGGTTTTCTACGCGTGCATTACGACCACAAGCCGGAGGACGTGGATGATACATCCTTTAACCTCCGCAGATCATTGCCTCTGTCCTGGTCCGTTAGGCTGCGGCAAATGGAACCAGCAAGAAAAGTGTCGAGAGTTCATCGAGGGTTCTCCATCAAATCGAGCGAAGCAGAGTGACCAAACAAAGGCGCTCCTAGGTGATGGCTAATTTATCAATCCCGGCAAACATCCTTCCAAACGATGATGGTTCGCCTCTCTTGAAGAGATTTCTGCTGCTGCTGCTGCTTCGCCAGCCAGGATTTGAACAGGGCCCACTCATCTTTTATATGGCCACATGATTTATGACTTCCTTTGCCCTAAGAATGGATCCTTTCTTGCGAATTGAAGTAGAGCATCTAGCCGATGTCGTCGTCGACACCGGCGTCTGCGTCGGCTGGCTGGGCCGATGCGATGGGATCTAGGAGGAAAACCCCATCAGTATAGTAGTGGGAAAACATTTTTCCGCCCCTGCCAGTGTTGTGATGATTCATGATTGATCCCGACCATTGTTCCCTATCCAGTAAAGCGGGCAGATAGCAAAGATTTTCTGCATTCTTAGCTTTAATTCAATTAATCAATCATGTGCTGATAGAGACACGCCGGCTGAAACTTGACAGAGTGCTTGTTGGGAAAGTAGATGGATTGTGGATAAATGATAAAAATGTGATAAAGCATTTGAACATCTCTTATCTATCAGTTGATTGTAATTTTTGTAAGCATTTCAATCGTATCAGAATATGGATTTATCAAACTATGATTGAATCCCAAAAATTGTAGCAAATTCCATAAAAAGGTCATTGTGATGCTTCTGCAGATTACTGACAAGTGTGTGATATATTATCTCCAGAGCTGTCATGGTAATATCAGAGCTAGTTTGTCAAAGTTTCCCAATATCAGTGTCCCTTCACTGATACATTTCCATGGATCAATTCCTGGAAGAATCTCTGAAGGAATCGCTTGAGCAATTCCTGAAGGAACTGCTAGAACAACTTTTGAAAGAAACCATGGAACAACTTTTAAAGAAATCTCTGTTGAAATTTCTAAAGTAGGGTATCGCGCCACTTGGGCGGTGGCTTCTATATTCGTCTGTTTTCCACTATAACTCAGTCAATTTTGAACCAATTGACTTGAAATGTTGTACACGGGTAGATACTATACCTATCTCACCACATCCCAAAAATTGTGTTAATTGGTTCAAATTTGACTGAGTTATAGTGGAAATCAGACGAATATAGAAGCCACCGCCCAAGTGGAGCGATTCCCTACTTTAGAAATTTCAACAGAGATTTCTTTAAAAGTTGTTCCATGGTTTCTTTCAAAAGTTGTTCTAGCAATCTAAAAATCTAAAGTATTGCTGAAGAAATTTCGGAAGAATTAAAAAAAAATTGAGGAAATTTTTATAGACTTTTCTGAAAATGTTTCTAAAACAGGAATATTTTAAGAAGCCATACATGGATTTCCTGACAAAGTCTAGCAAGAATACCTGAAGAGCCGCCTGGAAACAACAGGGGGAATACCTAACACCTCATGAGATATTTTTGAGAAAAAAAAACTGGAGAAATCCCCAAATAAAAATTCTTAACATTTGTTTTAAGAATTTCTGGAGCAATTCATAAAGAATTTTTTAGAGATAAGCTTGGCGGAAATCCTGGAGGAATTTCGGAAGAAATACATAAAAGAATACTCGGCAAAATTTCTGATAAAATATCTGTGTGAATTTCAGCAGGAATCTTTGCAAGAAAGTCTTCCAGAATTTCCGTAAGAATACTTATAAAAATCTTTGAAAGCATCTGTAGAAAAAATTCTGAAGGTATCATTGGAGGATTTTCTCATACTTTCTTAAGAAGCTAAGACTTTCTTGGAGCAATTCCTTGATGAGAAATATCTTGAAGGAATATCTAAAGGAATGTGAAGAAATCTTTAGAATTTTCCAAAACCTCGAGCGATCGTGCTGTTATATTTTGTACAACACGTTAGAAAAATCTCGCTTGAATGGTGCTGACGGTCGTGGCCAACCACGCGAGTTACAGAAGGATAATAATCTCTTGTAGAATTTTTAAAGCAATCCTTAGAGAAAATTCTTAAAAAAGCTTCTGAGAAAATTTTGATAAAGTGCTGACTTCCCGTTTTTTATGTATCAGTGAATCATCTTCTAAAAAATAAATATGTGGAGTATTTTGAGAAAGCTCATGGAAGTCTTTCCAGATGAAGAGATGGTAAAATTTAATGAACAGCATATTCAGTTATTACTAATTGAATTACTGAAGAACAAAAACTGATATTGGTTTGATTAATTTAAGAGGTAAAAGAAAAGAAATAATAGCAAAATCTAGTACGGAGAAAAGCTCAATTAAGATATTACAATTGAAAAAAATTCTGGAGAAACATTCACGAAAAAAAATCTGAAGAAATTCGTAGCTGAATTTATGGAACAATCTTTGCAAGAGTTTTTGAAAAGAATACTTGAAGTATTTTTTTAAAGAAAACCACGCAAATTTATGGAGGACATTCTAAAGGCTAAAGGAATCCCTAGAAGATTCTGTGCAAAATTTCTAACTGAATGTCTTTAGGATTTCCTGTATTATTTTTTGAAGTATATCTACAAGGAATTTTCAAAGAAGTCCCTGAGAGATTTTTTCAGGAAATCGTGGAGGATTTTGTAAATGAATCCTAGGGTGGGTTTTAGCATGGGTCCATAAAATAATTATCAAAAATCTGTGGAAATGTTTTCAATGTAATGCTTGAAGAAACTTGCAATGAAATCTCATGAGAAAAATCGAGAGATATTTCTGAAGCAATAATAAGTCGAATTTATAATAAAAGCCATGGCAAATTTTCTGAAAGAAACCCCTAGGGAAGTTTTTTTAGGAATCCCTGAAGAAATTTCCCAAGTGGATCTCACTTTTTTTAAGAGTACCTGGACTGGATGTATTTCTGAAGAGATCCCAGAAAGTTCTCTGACAGAATTACAGATTTTCAAAAAAAACCTGTAGTAATTTTTGAAGCAAAAGCTAGCGAAAGCTTTGAAACAAATCCTTGGAAGATCTATGAGAGAATGCTTAAAGGAATTTCCGAAGGAAACCTAGAAAGGTCTCGAAAATTGGGTAAATCTCTGAAGGATTTTCTAAAGAAATCCCTGGAGGAAATTCTGCAGAAACTCATTCACAACATTCTAAAAAACATGAAGTATTTTGAAAAAGTTCATGGAAGGCTTTCTAGATGAAAAAATATAAAAATCTTATGAACAGCATATTCAGTTATTACTAATTGAATTAAAGGCAGAAACTGATATTGGTTTGATTAATTCGAGAGGTAAAAGATAAGAAATAATAGCAAAATCTAGTATGGTATATCTAGTAATCTAGTATGGTAATCTAGTATAACAGTTAAGATACTACAATTGAAAAATTTCCGGAAAAATCTCCATGAAAAAAGCTGAAGAAATTCGTAGATGAATTTCTGGAACAATCTATGCAACATTTTTTGAAAAGAATACTTGAAATATTTTTTTAAAGCAAACCACGCAAATTTATGGAGGGCATTCTAAAGGCTAATTAAAGGAATCCCTAGAAGATTTTGTGAAAAATTTCTGACTGTACTTCTTTAGAATTTCCTGTATTATTTTTAAAAGTAAATCTATGAGGAGTTACCAAAGAAGTCCCTAAGAGATTTTTTCACGAAATTGTGCGAGATTTTTTTAAATTCCTAGGATGGGTTTCAGCGAGAGCCCATTAAAGAATTATCCAAAATCTGTGGAAATGTTTTCAATGCATTTCAGAAATTTTCTGAAAGAATCCCTCGAAAAAATTGTTAAGAAACCCGTAGTTTCTTTAGGAATCCCTGAAAAAAATTTCCGAGTGGATCTCACTTTTTAGAGTACTTAGATGTATTTTTAAAGAGATGCCAGGAATTTTTCTGACAGAATTTCAGATTTTCAAAAAAAAAACTCTGGAGCAATTTCTAAAGCAAACCCCAGGGAAAGTTTTGAAATAAATCCTTGGTTTAATTTAATGAATCTTCGGATGAATTTCTTAGTAAATATCTTGACGAAATTTCTGAAGGAATCTCTAAACGATTTTTTTTAAATTGAGGAATTTTTACTCGAAATCACGTTTTTTTTAGAAAAAAAAATGGAGGAATTTCAGAAGTATTTGTAAACATCCCTTAAAAAGTTCCGAATGAATCCAAGTAAGATTTTTTTTTAAAAATACGTGAGGGAATTTTCGGCCTCGGAAAAATTTCCAAAAAAAAAAATTGTTAAGATTTTTTACAAGAATTTCTTAAGCAATTTCTAGTAGATTTTTAAAGAAATCTCCTATAAGTGTAGAATAAGCGTTATGTTAAAATACACATAAATAAACAAAAAGAAATCTCCAATTGAATTTCCAAACGAATGCCTAGATAAATTTCTGAATAAATATTCAGAGGATTTTTTCAAACAATCCCTGAGGGAATTTCTCAAGCAATTTTTGAAATGATTTTTGAAAAATCATGGAGAAATGCAACAAAATGCGACCGACCGACCCGTACAAAAAGACCGTTCGGAAAATACAGCACAACCAGTTATCACGCTCTATCAAATGCTCTAAAAAACCTCTAAATTTCCGAAGGATCCCCTTGAGGAATTTCTGAAGCAATTTGTGAAGTATTTTTTAAGCAATTTGTTAAGGGATTTCAAGATAAATCCTCGGAGACTTTTTCAAAGGAACTCCTGAATGAATTTCTAAACTTTTTCAATTCTTTGGAACATTTATGCATATAACTTTATTGTGTATGCTCATTGCTTTTGAACCTACCATACATACCATGGTGATAAAGTAATACGACATGCACTATACAAAGGACACGGAGTATACCACAATAGATCAAATATTGGTCGCAGTGGTTATGTCCCGAACAGAGAAAAAAACCATACATATTTTTGGAGACAAACGATTTCGATCGTAACAAGCTAGCGAGATTTGTATGGTTTATTCGTTATTTAGCAAGAATTACAAATATATGCCAAACACTCTCAGCCTTTTATCGAAAACTCAGTTAAATGCAGTTTTTATATATTTTGGTACATTTTGTTAATTTAAATTAAAAATAACTACCGCTGTGTTAAAATATTAGAGTCTAGGAATTCGTAAATAATTCTGCAATTGGTTTTCAAGAGCTAAGCGCACAGTTGTGAGTAGAACTGGTATACGCTGTTGGGTAAATTAGCAGGAAATAGGAGTGTATGTGGCAAGAAACTTTGCAGATTTGGAATATCAGAAGTTTGGATTGTAGATGGAAGACTTTTGAAGTTCTGGGAATTATTGAATGCTTGAGTTTTTTTTACTGGTGGAGCTATAGGTGCCTGTATCGATAGTAGGTTCTGTTCACATACCAACATGCAAAACTTAGGACTAATGGCTACGCTACATACACATTTTAAAAGTGATATATGGTTGAAAGTTTACGAGGGAAGAGGGAAGTCTGAGATGACCAAAATTTGGTCTGAGTGCTTTATGAACAGTCCCCCACTACGTTAGATCAGAGTGAACAAAGGCATTGTTGTTTTAACCATACGTGAAGCCAAACTTATTTACCAAAAATGGTTTTCATATGATACACTCAGGCAAATAAACCTAGGATTATCATAAGGTAGGGAATCGCGCCACTTGGGCGGTGGCTTCTATATTCGTCTGTTTTCCACTATAACTCAATCAAATTTGAACCAATTGACACAACTTTTGGAATATGATGAGATAGGTATAGTATCTACCCGTGTACAACATTTCAAGTCAATTGGTTGAGTTCATAATTGACTGAGTTATAGTGGAAAACAGACGAATATAGAAGCCACAGACCAAGTGGCGCGATACACTAAAACTTATAAAATGGCCTTTAAACAATTCATATCGACTAGAATGAAATTTATAAGGTCGGTTTATGACGCAGAATTGACTAACGGTTTGGCTTTTATACACATTTAGCAACACGAAATTCTCAAGCATCCATAGCCGCGTGGGTTGGGCGCGGCTCAGTGATCTCGACATTCATGGATCGATTCCAGTCTGCATAATTTTACGATTTTCTGCTCTTTTCATAAGTTTATCTTATGTAATTAGGTCATAATAAGCATGTTCAGTTTTCATAAGGCATTCTTATGGCATATTCATAAGACAGTTATGGCTAAATTTCATAAGGTGTTTTAATGAATTTCGGTAATTTACTTCACTGAGTGTATACTCGATCTTTGGTTTGGACCACCTATCTGGTTTTGTTTTTCAGTGCACCGTATAATTTATAGTTCACCGCAATACTGAATGTACTCATGTATTCAGCATGAACAGAAGAAGCTTTCCGCCTCTGAAGTATAAATAAGTGTCGTGACTTAAATGCTTAAATTGATGGCCCAGAACATTACCAACGACTATACAGTCACGTTAGAATGTGATTTGACTGACAGACTTTGCACTCGTCTGTCTTTTCGGAAAGGTGCTGCATATAAACTGACTGTTGTCACATAATGCGCTAAATTTATACTCACTCACTGACAAATGTAAAACCAGTTTGAGGCATTTCTTTTCGTTCGCTTCGCGCATTCGTTTGTGGTCTACATGCGATCCATATCGAACGCCTGTCACATCGCGTTTCCCCAAGGGATCGCTCCACTACTTACGACTGCGGCTGTCGCCATTCTGCCGTGCCATGTGTCACCATTCTTCGTGGGTGATAAATGGACTGTAGAATATGCACGTTCTTTGATGTTGTCGTTAATACCGTGTCAATGTACTTCTTTAACGAAAGAATGTCTCGTTTTTGTCAATTTGATTGGTGATGGTAATAGTGTCTCAACGTTCACAAAGTAGTACTCAACACCCTGCAGCATGTTGCGCAACCGGAGCTGAAATGCCTAATACGTTGCTTGAATCGATTCAGACATAGAAAAACCATAAAACCAAAAGCATGATCCTAACATATGTTGACTTCCCAATAATTGTTCAATTACAATAAAACACTACAAGCACCATGACACTTGACACCGAGACCGTCATGTAGAATTGCACCAAAATGTTTAGAGCCCAACCCATCGAACGCAACAGTCCACAAACAAAAATATCCTTGGGTTGACATGCCTACATTGCATTGTGTTCGGCGCCGCAAAACGTGACGCAACTAATTGGCACTCATCGTTTGTTTTTTTGTTTCTCAGTGATCACCGACAGGATAAACAAAGCAAAACATGACCCATGTCGTGTTGGCTGCGTCAGAACAACGCAAAAAAAAAAACGTTGAAAAGTAATCATCTTGTTAGCACCCCACCCAAATTTAGCTCGCACTATCGGAGGTGGATAATGGATTGCAACAATATGGCCATTCATTACAAATTGGCCGTTTCCGTCTTGTGCAATGTTGATGTTAATTTTATTGGTTATTCACACCTTTTTATCTGTGGTTTACGACGGATGACGTTCGGTTTTGTTTGGAATCTCTAGTAAATTTGTCTGATGCCAAAGGCTGTTTTGGATTAGGGGAACTGCGGCATTATCATAGGGGTAAGATGCGCCATCTTTGTTTTAGGCAAACCATGTTATTTTTAATATTTTTTTTAACTGAAATCGTTAAAATAAGAATAAAATGTTTCTTTAAATTTGAGTTTAGATATTTTAGCTAAAAAAAGTACGAAAACTCCAAAAAATGATTTTTATTACTTTTGATCAGTGTGTACAAAATTCGATTCTCATTTTTTCATTCGTGTTTTTCCACAAGCATTATCAGCTGAATGCCTCACCTTTTTCATTCAAATCTCTGTCATGAATATTTTCTTGCACATCGTAAAATGTCCAATTTAGACGCACAATTCGACTTAATGAACAAATAGAACAATTAGTGGTTAGTTAGTATTTTAACCATACACAAGTTTTGTGGTAATTTGCAATATAATCGAGAGTTATGGCCTAGTTATATTTCTCCGTGACATTTTTAGTGACAGTAAAATGAATGTATAAATGATAAAATTCATTCAAAAAATCAATTTAATTTAGAGCCCTCAGTTTATAATTTAAAACTCTATTTGATTTTTAAACTTGTTTACATCATTTCAAAGAAATTTATTCTCGTTATCCCTACAAATTGTTTTGCGCACTTCCATTATTTGTGCTCTAGGCAGAAAAAGTATCGAATTTGATCCTCCAGAGTAACTTCTGAAGCATGTGCGGGGTAAAATGCCCAAGACCTGTCGTGGCGCTAACATCGACTCCAACCACTATTTGGTGATGGTCGGTGATCGAAAGGTGGAAGCAGCACTTCGATCAGCACCCGAATGGCGTAGAGAACGTAGGTACGGGAGACCATGGCAACGGAGGAAACGACGACGCCAGTGCAGCGGAGGACGGAAATGAACCAAATTCCACGCTGAGGGAAGTTAAGGATGCCATTCACCAGCTCAAAACAACAAAACAGCTGGTAAGGATGGTATCGCAGCTGAACTCATCAAGATGAGCCCAGAAAAGTTGGCCACCTGTCTGCATCGACTGATAGTCAAGATCTGGGAAGCCGAACAGCTACCAGAGGAGTGGAAGGAAGGGGTGAGATAGATATAGTATCTACCCGTGTAGGTACAACATTTCAAGTGAATTGGTTCAAAATTGACTGAGTTATAGTGGAAAACAGACGAATATAGAAGCCACCGCCCAAGTGGCGCGATACCCTACCATGTAACTAATGACGTAAAAGTATAGCCTAGGATATGCCGAAAAACTTTGCCGAAGATTGAAAAGTGATCTGACGCTTGTGAAGAAAGTTATTCGTCTGGTAACTTAGGCCAAAAATTGAAATTTTATTATAGATGTCATTCCTTTACATGTTGAACGTTAAGCACCACCGGGAAATCTGTACGCAATAACTTTTTTCACAAGTGTCGGATCACTTTGCAGTCCTCGACAAAATTTTTCGGCATATTCTAGGTGTTCTGGCAGCACGGACGACGTTCGCCAGCGCCGAATACAGAATCCTACTCATCGGACAGATATCTACGATCAACAATGATTTGCACAGACGCAGATGCCGATAAACGTGTGGTTGCTATTGTTCAACGTGATTGGAATTTGATATTTTTTATGATAAATTGTGCAGTATGGATTTATGCTTATGAATTAGCTAATTCATAGTTCCACCGTGGGTTTAAGCCGATTATACTTTTGAATTCGTGTATTTTTAGTGGAAATAGGCTCGGAAATAGGTACGATTGTATATTCCAGTTTCTTAAAGGTTAGCTGAACAGACGAATGTTCTATTATTATTTGTAGAGTCGTGACAGTGACTGAGGCTCGTTTTGCAGGGTAATCGACCGCGCATATAGGTATATTAAGTACCACTAGGTATGTTCAAATTATGAATGATAGATAAATCTTGTCCTTAATTGATTGATACCCCCGATAGGTAACGGTAACAAACGCTTTCCTAAAGCATCGTGTCCGAGGGAAAACGAACGGCATAGGCAAGACTAAATGTACTAAATTTCACATGACTCTCTCAACGCACTTTCTAATAAAAACCACTCTTTTTAGCTTTGAGCTGCAAACAAAATTGCTGCTACTAGACTCTTCCCCTATCCGAACATCCTCAAAGATTTATTGATAGGATGCCAGCCCAGGACGATGCTCGTGATTGCGGTGCGTGTGACGAACCGATTTCTGCCGACGTTGGCATGGTGGCCTGCGATGGGTGCTGTGTATGGTATCACTACACTTGTGCCAAGGTGTCACCGGGAGTTCAACAGCGTTCGTGGAGATGCAGTAAGTGCCTTCTCGAACTGCCTCCGGAAACCACTTGAGCTAAGAAGAAAGGAGGTTAGAAACAGGCGGCGAACTTGACTGCCCTCGGTGCTACATCGAGTGAGATGGCGAAGTCAAGCAACGCTAATCAGAAGAAGACTTCGGAGAAATCGAAGAACTCCGAGAAATCGAAGACCTTGATCGTTCCTGATCTTGCGGCGAGTGGTATTGCTACTCCGAAAAAGCATCCAGTAATTCCTGCTTTGGACAAATCGAGCCACGGGGAGATGAGATTTTCCAAATCCAGCACTTCTACCGCCAGGGCTCGAGCGCAATTAGCATAGCAGCGATTGGAAGACGAGCGATTGCTGGAGGAGCAGAAGTTGAGGGAAGAGCGGGCACGATTAGAGGAAGAACGGATCCGCCTGGAGAAGGAGAGGCAGCTGAAGGAACAAGAACAGGGGCAGCTGAAGGAACGCCATTAAGGCCAAGGAGCTCGCGATGCAGGAGAAGTACCTGCGCGACAAATTCGAGCTGGAGGAACAGATTGCTGATGACGAGAGCAGCAAATCAAGCGTCTTCAGTCGCAAGGACAGGACCAAGGCTTGGTTGAAAAGCCAGCACGGCATGCGTCACCGGGACGATAAAAGCGCGACACAGTTCTCGGAGTGGCCTGATGCAGCGAACGATTTGGCGGAACCGGATCGTTTCCGGCCGCTAGCAGATGAGATAGCCGATCGACAGCAGTTAGCGCCACGATTCATCCCAGAAGCGATACCGGATCATCAGATCCGTGCCAACAGTGCGCGGGTCAGGAATATCCCTTCGGAACCCGTCGGAAACCACTTCGGAAGTGCGACTAGATCGAATGCCAGCCTGGCGCCGTCTTTGCGAGGGATTGAGCGCGCGGCGATAGGATCGAACCCAAGTTCCTATGGGGCGGGGCCAAACAGCGACCAAGTAGCGGCGAGACAAATCTGGCCGAAGAAGTTACCCACTTTTTCAGGCGACCCGGAAGAGTGGCCTATATTTGTCCACAGCTTTGATACAGCCAACATTGCGTGCGGTTTCACGGACGTGGAAAATATAATTCGCTTGCGAGAGTGCTTGCGAGGGCCAGCGCGAGATGCCGTCGTTACGAAACTGATGTTTCCCCAAACCGTCAACGCGATTATGGAAACGCTGCGACGGTTGTATGGGAGACCAGAGCTGCTGGTGAAGAATCTGCTGAGCAAGGTGCGTCGGGCCGAGGCACCGAAACCGGAACGATTGGAGTCGCTGATCAACTTCGGCCTAACGGTGCAACAGCTATGCGATCACCTGGAGGCTGCGAATCTCAGTGGCCATCTGTCCAACCCTACGCTGCTCGGCGAACTAGTGGAGAAGCTACCAGCGTCGAACAAGCTCGAGTGGGCAAGATTCAAGCGAGGGTATGCGGAACCAACCCTAAAACATTTCGGAACGTTCATGGAAGAACTGGTGTACGACGCCAGCGAAGTTACGTCCCCGATCCAACGAATCCGAAGCGACCTGTGGTGAAGTTGGCGGTAATGGAGCTGGGTGAATCTACGGGAGGCCCTCCCCTCGATCCACGGGGCGGGGGATGTTCTGGCAGCACGGACGGCGTTCGCCAGTTAGATTCATTAGTTAGATCATTAGTTAGATTGTTTAAGACGAAAATTTTTAATTTAGCTTAGCTTAGCTTAAAGCATTGTCCAGTTAGAATCCGGACGCAAAGGATAATTTATTGTGACGCTTTCAATGATCATAATCATATTTTTTTTACAGCAGTCTGATCATAAACAAGTCCTCTATTGATGGTGAAAATTTCATCGATTTTCTTGTCACGAGTGAAAAGTTATTTCAGATTGAAGACAAGTGAAGGAAAAAAATCTTGCACAAACACGCTGAAAATTAAGCGTGGTCAGGTACGACAGTCGCGAAAAATGTTAATGACTCCATAACCATTATGTGTGATGTGCACAGATGTTGTTAACCATGCCATGAGGAAGTGCCCAAGGAAGATTGAAGTTTATGTTCATGGATAAAACTGCTTGGAATTCCAAGATTTGCCAGGAAGTTCGAGCTCTGGACATCGTTTTCTCACATCACGATTTTGACACCAAATGTGTACATAGATGATAACCTCAAGAATCGCGTGCTGCTTTTTAAAAATGCACACAAGGGATCTGTGTTTATTAACGAAAAAACACTCAAACTTCGCTTCTTTGGAATTCACTGAATAGCCCTTAATTTCGCAAGAAGAGAAATATTTGGCAGAGTTTCTTTGGAATCCTAATCAGATTGGTAGAGGGTCTCAGGACACTACAGAGATGACCTGATTGTTAAACAAATCCGCCGAAGGGGTTGATGTTAAAATTTACTACCATAGTGTAGATTTTTAAGAAAGTAATCACGGAAAAAATGAGAAAATGTATTAAAAATTAAATTAAATTATTTTAATGATATTTTTCCATGAAACTACAGTAAATTATCTTTGTTTTGAGGGCTTCACCTTTTCTGTTTGTTATTCCACCTCTGAGATATAAGTGATTATCTGCGTCCGGATTCTAACTGGACAATGCTTTAGCTTAGACTGACTGCACACATCTATGGTTGCTATTCCGTGATTGACCCGAACCAATGACAGTTGCACAATGAATCAACTGAATAATTGACTGGGAGTGGTCAATATTCTCACTGGGCACGCTAAGACGAAAAATTTTAATTTATGAGAAAAATGCAAAAAAGCACATTTTTTCATACTAAATTCCATACAAATTTCAATCGCAATGCGAAATACGGGGAAGCAACCAATCGCTCCCAAATTTTGCACAGTTGTTTTGGACGCTAAAAGGAATCGAAAAAGCTTTGTTCCGAAATCGACTTGGTTGACCCAGTCTAATGGAGAATCGTGCACGAAAGCTGCAGATAACTTTTGATTGGAAAAAAGACATCTCTAATTTTTTGATATGTTATGTATAAATGTCTCAGCTTTCAATTGATGCAAAAATTTTGCAAATCGGTGGTTGCCATCATGGTGAAAAAAATGTATTGGTATAAAAATCCAAGATGGCGGCCAAAATCAATATGGCCGACCTAACTTTTAATTATTGTAAATAGTAGCTCTATCTTTCCTCTTTTCAACAATAATTTGTTTTAAGGTAGTTTTTGGAGAAACTTTCGAGCTATAATCACAGACAAACAGACGTAACACTTCGAACATTTTTCGATTCAAATCATAGTACCGGAAACTTGTTCGCCCAATACTAAAAGGACTGAGTTTGGCCGACCATCATCTAGGTGGCGGTAGTGAGCAAACGTCAAACTCGAACAAAAACGATGCGAGCGCTACGGGTGGGCAGTTGGCCAACTATCAAATTTTTGAATGGACCGATAAATCGGTGTACGATGGGAAATGTGAGAGTGTTACGTCTGTTTGTCTGTGCTATAACGGTTTAAATGAACCACCATTTGACCAAAATCGAGGGGTCTGCAAAAATTGTTGTGGCTCTAACTAACGGGGGGGTCCATCAATTTGAGTAACCAAATGCATTTTCCTTACTTTTTAAGCGAGGACTATCAGAAATCGCCACCATTTTTCGTTCATCTACTTCTGCTTAATGCAAAATACGTAGGAAATATCCAAAATGATTCAAACAGAAGTACCATGCAGTACAACCGCGAAAGCCTCACGTCAAATGCACATCGTTTGCCAACTTCAGAGATGTAACATTTAACTACCAGCAATTAACGCCTCGTCGTCGTGGTGGCGACCGCCAGTAAACGTTTGATTGCGCCGCCTAATTTGCCATCATCTTGTCGCTTTTGAACTGTACAACCTCGGAACGACCTTGCTCTTCCACGATGGGCACAAACATTCGAACGAGCTTCCTCGTGTTCGCTCCGAAGGTAAACAAAATTCGCACTTAATAAGCATTTAGTAATAATGCATCCATTAAAATACCGCACAATCGCATTTTGTTTCCCGCTGTCGCTGTTTTTTTTAACTCTCACCGCCTACCCTCGCAGGCCACCACGTCATGGCGTGGCGGTCGGTGACTGAGCTTTACTTCCCGCGGGCACATTAAAATAAATTTGCACAACTCAACAATAACAACAGCGCCATCACAGTAAAAGGCCTGGCCACGGATACGACTGTGGAGATGATGTGTTCAGAAAATCCGCGACCCACGAAGAACTTGTCTAACTCCGATCTCCCCGGAGTGATGTTGACTGACTGACTAAGTGTCTGCAGATGACTTTGAGCAAGAATGATTGCAGCGTGAACAAGTTTAATGTGTTCAATTAGGAGGAGATTTATGAACATGACAATGGTTTTAAACGATTCCGTCAGCGGATAGCGCAGCGTTTGGGCGTTGGTCGACAACGCTACGATGGATGGTAAACCCGCGGCCGCGGCATGAGCAGTTTGTATCAATTTCTGAGAGTATCATTGTGGTGGGCTTCAATTCTGCAAATTAAAAGTAAAATAAGACAAATTGAAATTTTATTCAGTTATTAAGTACCAAGAGACCAATTTAGTCGATGCATTCAACTTGCGGATATCTTTGATGACCATGCCGAGTATGGGTTTCATTTTCGGTAAAGTCCAGGATCTTTTCATGATGGACACAAAGTATTTTAGGGTCACGCGCCAAATACGAATGGAAACTGGTTTATTGATTACTTAATAGCAATCCTAATGCTTCTAGGATCCATCATACTCCGACGAAGACTCCCCCAGTCGGCGTCGAGGTTGGTCCTGCGATTCCGTTTGAAAACTAGCATCTGATTTACAGGTAGCATCTGATTTACAGGTAGGTAGATCCCGTAGTATTTGCACAACTGCTGCATCAATTATTCTGACACATATGGTAACATTCCATCGAATATTTCTTCCGATCAGGAAAAAAAACATGCAAAATTTGCTCTGCAACGGGTTAATTTCCGGTGAAGGCATTTCAAACGGTAGGAGAGACTGGGGAGACTTGATCCCTTTGTCTTAATTTACTTGAAACTTTAAGAAAAACACAAAACTAGGTCCGATTTCCATAAAGAATGGCAGGTAAACATCTATTGCAAGTTAATACACAATAGAAAGCCTTTAAATTATTGTTAAAGTTTTCAAAACTGTGTTTTTATGGAGGCATGTCTTATGATGTATTTTTCAAAAATGGGTGACACTTGATCCCCCTTTGAGCACATGGTTTATTTAAAGGGAAAATAATTCCAGAGTCTTCTTATTTGTTTTCTTTTCGAGTTTTCTTGTATTTTCGATGAATATGGTGTGTTTGAAATTGTAAGATTTCCTTAAATTTTCAAGGATATGCCGTATTTTCAAAATGGGGAGACTTGATCCCCCTTTTTATGGTTTGTACTAAAGTTATAATTATCTGACACATTTTATCGTTGATTAGGCTAAAATTCCAAGTAAATAGAGGCTTCCGAATAGATTTTTTTTTCACATTTATAATGTGTGTGTAATCCTCGAAGGATCAAGTCTCCCCATGTCACTGTTGTGTATACTAAGCTGAATTTATTAAAATATGTTAACAACAACCTTATCTGGATAAATAAATTTGAAAGTATTTTATTTAAACTATGTGATGTGAAATTTTGACAAGATTTGGTTCAACTTTCACAAAGGTATTGAGATTTTTCGGAATCGCCTAAAAGATTTCTGAAGGACTGAAAACAAACCATCAGCCGTTAAAAAATAATGCAATGTATATTCGAAATCACTTGTAGCCACAACATAGTCGTTTGTCCAGGAGTAGTTTTGGGAAAATTATGCTAGAAGAAAAATGTTTTTGATTCCGAGAAAATATGGGGGGAAGAAGTCTCCCGAGGGATCAAGTCTCCTCAGTCTCCCCTAACGGTAGGCTTCTGGATCTTGTGTTTGCTAATCTACCGGAACACTTGGATCTGGTAGTGCCTACAATTCCGCTGCTAACGATAGACGAACATCATGCAGTTTTGCTTTTGGAAGTAAGTAGCGAGCACTCCATTCGGCCTGATGAAGGTTTCGACAATACATATCAACTACGACTTCAACCGGTGTGACTTTGTAACCGTTCGTAAACTGTTCACGAGGAATTGTAAAAGCGCGGTGGTTTAAGCGCCGCTCTCAAAGAGAGACCGGTCATGTTTAATGTTGCCCGACTTTGCTAGAGACTTTGTCACTAAGGGACGGTTTAGAACGGTTAATGAAAAAAAAACGGCAGAAAACTCCAACTCTTTCATAGGCTAAAAGAACCCTAAGCAAACCTAGGATACCTGCTTGCTTATCCGAGCGAAAATAATTGGACCAAAACGAAACGGACTGTAGTGAGTATGTTTATTCCAAAAGCAATGTGAAACGTAACGGAATTGAACTAATTTCAAAAACATTAACTATTAATTTTAACAACTTCATTCGTATTGGAAGTGAAAAATTCGTAACGAAATGGAAAAAAGAGCAAACATTGCCATGTAACTAAAAGCTCTTCACATACCTGCGCAGGTTTTGGTGTTGCGATGCTCGATGACGGGATGGCGTAGCTCGACAACTTAACGATGGCGAATACCTCGATGCCCGACATTGGCGACAGCAGAATGGCGGCTGCCGACGAGTCCGTGCTGCGATTTGGCGCGCAGCGTCGATAAATGGATCCGTGTGCGGTATGGCCGAACTACCGATGCGCACGGAGGGGCGGCTGGACGGAAGTTTCCCATTGTTGGACGAACGAATGGGCTTCGGCGGATGCCGAACGATTCCCGGGATGATCTTTCTCCGGTCAACAAAGGAGCAACAGAGCCCAGCGACCCGGTTTCGCGTACTATGCTTCCATCTATGACCAAGCGGAGAATGTTGCGACCCCTATCTCCCTGGATATGAACGGGTATGTGGCGTGCAATTAGCGACACGCTGCTACGAACCGACTCTCGTTAACTTCGGCCCAGGAGGTATGGCGGAAACGGGCCTTACCGTCGGTGATTGGCAGCCGGCTGGAATACTTCGCCACTAGGATGATTGAGCGACTTCACTCGCGCCTCCGTTTGACTGCCTTCTAGAAGGCGAGCCTTTGCTATGCACACTGGTCGCAACGATGGCTCACGGACGAAACTGGCGGCTCAATCCGCCAACGAAACCCCGATTCAGCGAGGGATACCGCCGAACGACGACGGAAAACCAACCGTACGAAAAAAGCGCTAAGCGCAACACGTCCAACAAGAATTCACGTTAATCTTAAGCACTCTTTAATTTAATTAGAAATAATTACCTTGCTTTCGTAGTTAGCTCCGTATTCAATAAAAAAATCAGCAGAATTCGCGTAATTTCGGACCTCGGTCCTCTAAACGAGATAGAAAGTCACAACAACGTTTTACATCACTTTCAAATTTTGAAACAAACTCACTACTTTTACCATCGATTTCAAATACAGGGGATAGACAAAATGATCGGGACAGGCAAAATTTTTACTTTCCAAAAAATGTTCAACTAGCTGTAACTTTTCGAAAAGTGCATCAAATATTCTCAAATTTTTACTGTAAGTTCTTCAACTAGTTGTGTATCAGAGGACAAAATTTGGGAAAGATCGGACAATTCTTCACGAAGTTATAAAGATTTTTGAAAAAGGTAAAATTATCCGAAAGCCAACTTTGAGATGTTATATCTCCGGATTCAATGAACCGATTGTAAAGAAATTTTGACCATTCATGACTTATATAATGAACTCTGGAAAACATTTGACTTAACTTGAAATTTTTAACAAGCGAAAAAGTTATAGGGATTTTATTTTTTTCACGATTTTTTAGTAAATTGGTCTATTTTTAATATGCATCCCATTACTTTTTCAATTTATTGGCGGCTATGTTGTTACTTTCCTTCAAAACGCATTTATGTATAAGTCAATTAGACGGAAACTAAATGAACTATAATTTGCATCTTGAATTTTGAAACAATGTTGATGTTTTGGATAATTTGGTGTTTTATTGGAAAAATAATCTAATCGTTATAATTTTCTTCCGTGTTAAGAATATTAAGTTAAGTCAATGGTTTTTCATAGCTCATTATATAAGTCGTAAATGGTCAAAATTTCATTGCATTCGGTTCATTGAATCCGGAGATATAACAGCTCAAATTTGGCTGTCGGATAATTTTACCTTTTTCAAAAATCTTTATAACTTCGTGAAGAATTGTCCGATCTTTTCCAAATTTTGTCCACTGATACACAACTAGTTGAGGAACTTACAGTAAAAATCTGAAAATATTTGATGCACTTTTCGAAAAGTTACAGTTAATTGAACATTTTTTGAAAAGTGAAAATTTTGCCTGTCCCGATCATTTTGTCTATCCCCTGTACTTATGTGTACCATAATTAACTTAAATTAACTTCATCTTGTTTTGATTATAGGATTCGACTGGATGACTGTTGAATTTTCCTAGAGAATTTCGGCTTGCAGTCTGATAAATTGCGTTGATTAATTGTTTATCATCGCCGACGTTTCGGCGTATACACGGATACCAGTACACACGGATAAACAGCTGATCAGTAGAGGCGACCATCTGCACCGGCAGGTAGTACCCGTGCGCCAGCTAGGGATTTCCCAAATCCGATCGGAACGAATGGCCCAAACGTGTACCAGACGGCGTGACCCTTTTCAACCCGACAGTTTTAAATTTGAACAAAATTGTGTAACTTGTTGATTAGCGTATCGAGTGAGTTTGTGTAATGTAATTTTTATGTGTTTAATGTTAATTTGTGCCAATTTTAATAAAATATGTAGGCCCTGAAGATGGTCCAATAACCGGACCGAAACGTCGGCGATGATAAACAATTAATCAACGCAATTTATCAGACTGCAAGCCGAAATTCTCTAGGAAAATTCATTAACTTCATCTCCACTTTGAACTTAACTCGAACTCGAATATAAATAGAATATCCATCCGACTACTGAGAATTTATCTTGCGCACTTCTGCTTTCCAGCCGTACTTGTAGCGAAATGACCGAGTTAAAATATTACTTGCGCCTAGAAACTGTGCCGCTTTTCAAAAGTCCCACTGTTGAAATAAATTACTTATTATTGAAAATCGCGCCAACATTTTCTGTATGGTGATTTTTAATGCATGGCGACAAATTTGCAGTGCGACTGTAATTCGCCAGAAAATAGATAAGAGTCATGTGCATTGCGGTATGAAAGTTCAAACCACGAAAGCTTTTACAAACACTACGACATACATGAGCATTCCTTATCGTCAACATAAATACAACATTAATTGAAATTACTTTTATTCTATTTATTTGTTTTATTTCAATAAATTTTACTTAAAAATCACAAAACGTTACAACTTCAACGAACTGCGGGAAGCATTTGCCGCAACTGAGTGGATTGTAGTGCAGCGCAACGCAACAGTTGACAGAACTGTTTCAGCATTCTTCGAAAGATTACATGCTATTTGCTACGATTTCGTGCCTCGTAGACGACGAACTTCCAGTTCACTCTTTTACAATCCGCGGTGGACTTCTGAGCTTCGACATCTTCGGAACCTGTGACACACTAGTTTAGCACCCTGCGCAGAGATGCGAATCGTCAGCATTCGCGCATCATTGAACACCGAGACCCTACCGCGACAAAAATATTCGCACTCCATCAGACACGCGACGTTGCGACATCGCCACCTACTCAAAAAAGCGCGTAGTCGCAACTTCCTCTCCAAATCTGAAAATGACAGACCCAGCCTCCGTGAGTTGGAGGAAACGTACAAAACAGTCACGCTATCAACTTATGTACTGATTTATCGACCGTATTCTATAATTAACTTGATGATTTTGTGGCTATATCGGTCTCTTTCTACTCATAAGTATAAGGGAGTAGAGATCAAAGTGGATAATGAAATGATAGATATGATAGAATTCGCTAGGTAGCGAACAAGTGTGAAAATTTTTATAGAAGGTGAAATTAGGCAAGTAGGCCATGTATTGAACGAATACATCGAATGCGTGAAACTTCTGCCGTGCGACCTGTGCTTTTAAACAGATCGGCTTGGTTGGTAGTTTTCATACCACCTTACCAAGACTGGCAAAAGTTTCAGGCACCCGACTGCCTAATGTATTGTTCTGTTTTCATCACAAATTCTATCGATCGGTAGCTTTTTCGGAATTCGCACTCCGTTCATAGGGGTATGCCTATATCGCGGCGTGTTCTTCCTATTAGCTTTTTCGATCTTATAGGGTAGAACACTTTTTCTTTTTGAGCCAAACTTTTCATATCATATGCTGATTTATCGACCGTATTCTATTAATAACTTGATGATTTTGTGGCTATATCGGTCTCTTTCTACTCATAGTATAAGGGAGTAGAGATCAAAGTGGATAATGAAATGATAGATATGATAGAATTCGCTAGGTAGCGAACAAGTGTGAAAATTTTTATAGAAGGTGAAATTAGGCAAGTAGGCCATGTATTGAACGAATACATCGAATGCGTGAAACTTCTGCCGTGCGACCTGTGCTTTTAAACAGATCGGCTTGGTTGGTAGTTTTCATACCACCTTACCAAGACTGGCAAAAGTTTCAGGCACCCGACTGCCTAATGTATTGTTCTGTTTTCATCACAAATTCTATCGATCGGTAGCTTTTTCGGAATTCGCACTCCGTTCATAGGGGTATGCCTATATCGCGGCGTGTTCTTCCTATTAGCTTTTTCGATCTTATAGGATAGAACACTTTTTCTTTTTGAGCCAAACTTTTCATATCATATGCTGATTTATCGACCGTATTCTATTAATAACTTGATGATTTTGTGGCTATATCGGTCTCTTTCTACTCATAGTATAAGGGAGTAGAGATCAAAGTGGATAATGAAATGATAGATATGATAGAATTCGCTAGGTAGCGAACAAGTGTGAAAATTTTATAGAAGGTGAAATTAGGCAAGTAGGCCTTGTATTGAACGAATACATCGAATGCGTGCCGTGCGACCTGTGCTTTTAAACAGATCGGCTTGGATGGTAGTTCATACCACCTTACCAAGACTGGCAAAAGTTTCAGGCACCCGACTGCCTATGTATTGTTCTGTTTTCATCACAAATTCTATCGATCGGTAGCTTTTTCGGGATAAAACTATGGAGTAATTTTACACCATGAAAATATCGCATAGAAAACTACAAGAGTTCAAAACATGTTTGAAATACTGAAATCCCTCTGGAGAAAAATAGGACAAAACACCATTTGCTCCTGGAGATTTGAAGTAAGCAGAGCGTTTTAGTGCCCACTAAGTCAATTGTATAGCTATAATTCTCTAGCAGAATCTAAAGATCCGTAACTATACAAAAGACTGGTTTATCCGAAGATATTTTGAACTTGAACAGATCAGAGTTCCATTCAGAAATACCTCTTGCGGTCCGCACAGACCGCAGAGGACAAGCTTCTTTCAAAGCAATAGTTATGGTATACCACAATGAAGGGCGTTGTAGGTACAAAACCACAATGAAACTTTCTTGGAGTAGTAATGGAAGCGAGTTATCTATAAAATGTGATCGCTACCAATTAGTACAGGTTCCCTAACCCTAGTTTATTGAGCAGGGACGCCTGAATACGCAAATTTTGCGAAGGAACACTAAAAAGTGCAAAGAAGGTCAAATGGGGACTCCTCATCTTTTTAGGTTGGCTCGCCATAGAAAAAGTATGCTGCATCGAAAGATGCAGGAACCAATCGAAAGCATCCATCCCACCACACACTGTGGTCTCCCTGTACCGTTTCCCTCAGGATGATTACTGGTAAGTACATGTATTACTGTATAAAAGCGAGTATTATTTTCTTTTTAATTTTAGCTCGAATATGTGGAGAGAGTTCTGCCGTGAAAACGGAACTACAGTAACCGGAAATATGGAGCATCGCCGCATTTGCTCTCGGCATTTTGATGACGAGGTATGCAAGGATCAATCAGATGTTTCGAAAGGATATGTAACAGTAAACATTGTTGTCTAAAAGAGTCCACCAATAAGTTGTTCGGCTTACTCGGTATTAATGTTATACCGTAAACCGGAATCTAATCTGAAGTACCGTCGTTGGGGGTGAGAATGGGTCAAAAAACGACACTCACAGATTGATTGTTAAATAAACAAATGCAATTGAAGTCGGAATAACTTTTTATTTGGTATGTATACTTTTCTATGTGTTAATGATAGTTTAGCAGGAAAGTATCACATTATATGAATTGCTTACTAAACTACTAATGATTGAAAAATTGACCCTATCTCACCCCTTAGAGGGGGTGAGAATAGGTCAAAGTATTCGAAATCGCCTAATTAAGAATAAGTTAATTTTATTGATCATATCTATTAGGAATTTAGTACCGGTAGTACCGGTACCAAAAATACCGGTATTATCGACAATTTTTTGGTACCGAAATACCAGTACTGACTGAACCTTGGTACCGGTACCTCCGGTACCGTAAAATATCTCCCAAAATGCTGAAATCCTGTCATTAGTATACTGCCTCCACTCGCATAACAGTCCCATATGAATAGGAAACCCCGTAAATATAGTACTGTTATGCGAGTGGGAGCAGTATAACCAGTATGCAATAGAAATAAACGAAAAAAATTTCAAACCAAGTACTTTGACAAACAAACATTTCATATTTGCAACCTTTCTGCAAATCCAGGATATTATAGCAATGATTGGATTAATGAACGCTGAATTTTGGAAATGGATAAGCTTGTTATAGAATTAAACTCACATTATTAGACCCTCTCCCGCAATAACATCTAAACAGATTCATAAAGTTCAAGTTAAGTACTCAATAAGCAATTTCGTATGCAGCAATTCGACGTTCGTTTGCTTTCTGACATTGTGCCATGTTACCGGTTTTATATCCCCGGTATTTCCTGGGTCCCTCTACCGACTCGTAGTTTCGATATTTCCTTAAAATTTCAAAAATGAGTGGAAAAGAATAACGCTTTTAAGTCTATTTTGTGAGCTTTAGCTTAGCTGATGATTAGAGGAGCTGTCCAAACAAACACATGGGTTTATTGTTATAAATGATTTTAGGCACTAAACGTATGAACTCACTCGCTTGACACTTGTTCGACAAATTTTCGAAAAAAGCGTGTTTTATGAAGATATGGTAAACATGACATCACTCTAACGTCAAATAGGGACTGGATAACTAGTTGAATTTTAAGTTAAGGTTATGTGCATTCGATGACTTGCGTGACCCAATCTCACCCCCATTCTTAATATTTAGACATAGGGTCGAATATATTGAAGTTTTAAATAAAAAGAGCAATGACAGCCCGCTTTTTTCGTTGCATCAACCAGGTAATACCTACAGATAACCACTTATAAGAAAATTTATGGTTAGGTACTTGTGTGAAACATTACGAAGGAGAATTTTTTTTCAGTGTGATTTATTAGTAGTATCATCATATAAGTATAGCCACAAATTTAACAAAAAAACGATTATTGCTAAACATCTTATTCAGCACCATGACGCGTAAAAACATGTCCTCTTTGAAATATTATAATGTTTTCAATATAAATCAGCGATAGTTGATGAGCTATTTCAAATTTTATATTTCTCCGTTTTGACCCAATCTCACCTCCCAGACCCATTGTCACCCCCATCGACGGTACCCAATATCGCTTTGCGCTGAAAAGATGAACGATTGATTACTCATTGTTGATTATCAATAGATCTGCTTTTCAGCGTAACTCGTAAGGGTCTGTCCATAAACTACGTAGACTCGTAGGGGGGTCGGCAGGGTCTGGCCAAAGTCTACGCTCCATACAAATTTTGAAAATTTTGTATAAACAAAAGTCTACGGAGGGAGAGGGGGGGGGGGTCTGAGATTGCCCAAAATGAGTCTACGTAGTTTTTGGACAGCGTCTTATATGAATCTTCAGTTTCTTCTTTTGTGCTCTTAAAAATTCTTGGAAAAACGACTGATCAATTTCGACCGGAGATCGATTTGTGTGGTAACTAAAGCATCTGAGAAGTAATTATGTTTCTCAAACAATTTCAGGTTGAAAAGAAATGCTGTTCCTACGCTATTTGAGATTGAGCTGTTACAGGACGTACAATATTTGGAAATTCATAGAGAACAAGTGAAACAGAGTCTACGGATAGAAAAGTCCAAAAACTGAAGGTAAACCTAATTAAAAGCACCGTGAGGTCACCATTCACCGCTCGTTTCATACGATTTTCAAATATTTTTTTTTTTGTATATTTGCAGATAAGGAAGTCCTAAAGAAGGGAATACAGCTGAAAGATGTATTCAATATATAAGCTGATAAACTTTTTTTCCTATAGGGGTAGGCGGGGCATAATGAGCACCTTGTATTTTCTCTGTAAATCTTCAAATTAACAAAACAAATTGCTTGATTGTAGCCTTTTTATCTAAAATCTAATGAGTTGATGACAAAACATTAATTAAAAAAAAATACGTTTACCTTAAAAAATTATTCGAAATGCTAAAAGTGGTCATGTACTGGGAAAATATTATAAGAATCAGGTGACCTAAAATAAGGTTTTGGGTATCGAAATCACAACTTAGTTGGCATCAATCGATTTTCTTGATACTCCCTAGGCCAATGAAATGTATTTGTAACACTTTTCAACTATTTGTATAATTATTTTGTTGTAAAAATATGCTTCAAAGAGTTGGTAGTAGGGTGGGGCAGAATGAGCAACTAGTGAAAAATAATGAAAATGGTAAACATCATCAACAAACAAATTTAAATTTTGGTTTTCTCTGTTTTGATACATATAGTAAGGTTTTGTCTGTAACTTTCAATTAATTAGCTTGAAAATTTCAGTATCTGTATATTATCACCGTTTAAAAATTCCTCAATAGAAGACTAATTAGAACCCCACAGTTCCCTACAAATTAAACCCCGTAATCCTTCCAAATTCTCATTGATTGTTGCAGGTATGCTTTATCATTGACAAGAATAGTCAATTAGCATTTGATTGTGTACAAAACTGATATTGATCATCCTGCCCCACCTAGGGTGCTCATTATGCCCCACCCCCAAAACGCAACTCGCGATTTTATGCGTTTCTAAAAACATAAAATTCTACAACATTTATAACTTTATTCGGAATTTCAACGATTAGCTTTTGTCAGTTAAGGTTCAAATGAGAATTGAACGTTGAAATTACACATTAGTTGCACTTAATTTACTGGATTTGGTGGCAAAATGCTTAAGCTGCTCATTATGCCCCGCCTACCCCTACCGTATTGTAATTACTATTAAGGCTTACTATTTCATCATATTTGTTGCATTGATAGGTTTTAAGGATTTTTTTCAATTAGTTTTTTTGATTTTAATATATGTTTGTTTAATGATTAATAAAAAAATACATATTACACCGCTAAGAAGCTCATGGTTGTTTTTCAATAAATTAAATCACAAAGAGAAACTCCTGGGAAGGGAAGCATTCCCACTTGCTTGATTTCAACGTAAAATGAATCAAACTCAGATGAATTCCGATGTCGCCAGTTTCGTGAATTATGAACACACTCTAAAGTTTCAATTATGACAAGCAAACTGACTTCGATAGCCCTTTTTCTATCATTAGAGTATTTTTTGCTAAATCCTGTTATTTTCTATTCACTTTGTTTGCTGCTCATAGCTAAGAATGAGGCTCTGTTCTTATTGCAATGCGATTGCAAGAAAAAGGATAAAAATACCGATGATTGCAAATGAAACCCAAATTTTTTCACCCGACAGCGTCACGAGTCAAGCGGATCAAAACAATTTTCATGCTGAGGTTGTTGCCATAGACTATTGCCTAGCAAAGTTGATATGAAATGAGGTATTCCGGCAAATGTCAAATTTGGGTACCGAGGACCGAATGCAGTACTAGAAGTGGTACCCAATAAAAGGCTGACTGTTACGACTTTATTTGGACTTTGGTAAGGGCGTAATACTGTGGAGGACGCCCTAATTCTCCACAGGCTCCGTTTGTGGTTAGGTTTTTATTAGACCCCCCTAACCATTCATTCCTTGGCACGGTCAGCATAAAGCCGCATAACACCATGAATTAGGGGTCACCTCTTACCACTGGATCAGGCGGTCCGTAGTGTTATTCTTAGCCAATTGAGACAACCGCTACCGACACTACATACCCAACAAACGTTTTTGCTGTATAAGAGTGGAACAAACCACTTTTAAGCAAAC